>NW_028301711.1:90376515-90679545 GCF_037042655.1 Diuraphis noxia | reverse complement strand
TTTAATGTGTTATAGTTATTACATATAATTATGTGTTAATTTAGGCTACTCATCAGATGGAAGAACGTTTAAGCATGTTTATAAATGAATATGAAAAACTTAATTTAGAACACATAGAAATATCACCAGATGCTGTACCTATTGTTAGATTTGTTAACCATCAAGTATTGGAGATAGCTAGAGATTGCTTAAAAAAATCTGAAGAAAAATTAATTACACGAGGTTATTTTTATGAAATGTCTGAAAACTTGGAATTATTGTTGGCTGAGGTATGTTGTGTAAAAAAATATTTATCATTAAATAAAATTATTTGTTATTATTACAGGCAAGAGAAAAGTCGGAAGAAGCCGCTGCACTACTGACAGGAACAATGAAAAAATTGTTATTAATAATATCTAGACCAGCTAGGTTGCTCGAATGCTTAGAATTCGATCCTGAAGAATTTTATCATCTGTTAGAACAAGCTGAAGGTCAAGCTAAAATCTGTCAAGGTATTAAGGATGAAATACCACAATATATAATAGGAAAATTAGGATTAAATCGTAACTCAGTTGATGGTATGTGTATATTTAATTTTTAAAATTTTGGATGATGTATTTCTTAAAACTTATTAAAAGTATTTCTATATATTTTTCAGATATTGATGTAAACTTTCACAAGTTAGATGAATATTCTTCGTCTTTAATGAAAAAGACTCAACAACAAAGTACCAAAAAAGATACATTTTCTTCTGTAAGTAACTTAATTATCTATTTTTATTTATTTTTTATTTTTTACCATTTATTGTTTAATTTTTAGCCACCATCAGAAGTCGATTTTGACGTAATTAAATTGATCTCTAATGGCGCGTATGGCGCTGTATATCTTGTAAGACATAAACAAACACGTCAAAGATTTGCAATGAAGAAAATTATCAAAAATAATTTAATGTTGCGTAATCAAATTGAACAAGTATTTGCTGAACGGGATATCATGAGTTTTACTGACAATCCATTTGTGGTCACTATGTATTGCAGTTTTGAAACAAGGGTAAATTTTAATAAATTAAAACATGAACTATATTCAAAATGTTTATTGTTTTATTGTGTATTTAGAAACATCTTTGTCTTGTTATGGAGTATGTCGAAGGAGGTGATTGCGCATCTCTTTTGAAAAATATTGGCCCTTTACCTCCTGATATGGCAAAATTTTATTTTGCTGAAACTGTACTTGCCGTTGAATACCTTCACAATTATGGTATTGTGCATCGTGACTTAAAACCTGACAAGTATATAATAAATTCTTTTATAAATATTTGAATTTGAATTTATTATTGTGTTATATTTTCAGTCTTCTGATTACTGCATTAGGCCATATAAAACTGACTGATTTTGGATTAAGTAAAATGGGTTTAATGTCATGTAAGAAACTTATTACTAAACTTATACAATAATAATTATTTCAATTAATCATTATAAATTTAATATTTTTATTGCTGTTATAGTGGCAACTAATTTATATGAAGTTCACGTGGACAGAGATACACGACAGTTTTCTGACAAACAAGTTTTTGGTACTCCTGAATATATAGCTCCAGAAGTAATCCTAAGGTATGTATATAGGTGTATGTAAATAAAACAGTGATTAGCATACTATAAGTATCCATATTAATATATGCAATCATTATTATTTAAAAATTTATATTGAAGTTTACAAAAATAATATTTATTTTTAGACAAGGTTATGGAAAACCAGTAGATTGGTGGTCTATGGGAATAATATTGTATGAATTTTTGGTAGGGTGTGTACCATTTTTTGGTGAAACACCGGAAGAACTTTTTGCTCATACAGTAAATGGTATGAATTAATTGATGTTGTAGAACTAATTGAATTTCTTGATTAAAATTTATATTTTTAATTTTTATAGACGATATTGAATGGCCCGATGAAAATGAATGGCCAATCCAGCCTGAGGCCAAAAATATAATATCATCATTATTGCAACAAAATCCAAGAGATCGATTAGGCACTGGTGGATCTCATGAAGTCAAAGATCATCCTTATTTCTATGGAGTTGATTGGAACTCATTATTGAGACAAAAAGCTGAATTTATGCCACAATTAGGCGATGAAGAAGATACTAGTTATTTTGATTGTAATAATTATAATGTAAAATATTTTACTAATTTTAAAATAATAATAAATTGTAATTATTTCAGCCAGAAGTGATCGTTATAGTCATGAAATTGATGAGGATACAGATGATGACTCGTTGATTTTGGGTACATTTTCATCTTGTTCGCCTCAATTCAAAAAAGTAGCAAGTAAATTGTCAATGAGCAATGAATATCCATCGTTATCTCCTTCAGTGAACTATAAAGAAGATTCTTTATCTATCAATAGTGGTAAGAAATCATATTTTGGTTTTTTGTTATTTGTTTGTACATGTATTGATTAAGTGTATTATTGTATTATTTGATTTTAATTGAGGTTTTTTTATTTTAGGAATGTTTGACACATCAGCGTCAGAAGGAGAAACGGTTGATGAAAGTTTAAAATCACCTGTAGCCAAAAAAATAACTATTGAGAAGTCACAAAATGAAGACAATGAATCAAATACTCAAATCAGTCGTAGGAGGCGCTTATATAGTAAAGAAAGTATACCGAAATTCTCAATTTCAATTGAAGATGATCGTTCTCCGTAAGCCTTTAATGTTATTTTCATACTCTTGTATTGAATAATGAAATATAGAAAATATTTTTTCTTATTTTATTTTTTTTTTTGCTTAAAAAAAGTTGATTTGAATTGGGAGAGTAGTATATTACGTAGTATATATAAAATGAGTGTTATTTGCTCAAGGGGAATACATTTTAAATGCATGCTATTATATAATTGAGTATTATATATATTATTTTTTTGCTTAAAATAGTAATTTGAACTAGTAAAGTAGTGCATTACATAGTATGTATAAAACGAGTGTTATTTGCTTAAGGCGAAAAAATTTTAAATGCATGCCAATATATAATTTAGTATTATATATTTTAATTTTTTGCTTAAAAATAGTGATTTGAACTAGGAAAGTAGTATATTACATAATATGTATAAAATGAGTGTTATTCACTCTAGGCGAAAATATGTTAAATACATCACAATATATAATAGTATCTAAATAATTAATAAATTAACTTATGATATGATTAATAAAAAAAACATTGATTTGTGGTTTATTATTAATTTGTTGCTCTATCAGTAAATGTCACTTATAATCTCGAGGATTGGGCAGTATTATTTTGAAATTTAAATTAAATAACAGAATTTGCTTTCTATCTTTTTTCTAGGTTAATGTGAATGTAATTCAGTTTTTTTTCAAATGTCCAGTTTGTACTTTTCATTTTTGTCAAGTTTTGATGATTGTCACATTGTAATTTTTCATGTTTTTCTAACCTAATAATGTATCGAATAATTTGTGAACATTTTCAAATTTGATTTTTCAAATGATATGCTGAGATTATTTAGAAGCAAAAAAAAGAAAAGAATTTAGAGTGCTGTTTTAAGTAAATTATTATTCTTACTTCAATTGTTCCTACAACATAATTTATTTCAAAGATTGATACTTTTTAAAAATTTTAATTATTCCATGAAAGCATAAACTACCTCAACAATCTGCTGTGAAAAAAAATGTATGTATAAAATAATTTGTTTACTGTTGCAATTATGATTTGTCAAAAGTATGATCATATGTCATAATACATATTTAAATTGTATATGTCCCTTAATCTATTTGCCTTATGTATCAAAATAATTGTGATCATATTAAGAGTATAATAACTATTATTATATTGATCTTTAAATTAGAACAGATACTATTTATGTACATTTTAAAATACATAGAATTAACAATTTTAATCAGTACTAAATCTAATATAAAGTAAAAGATTTTAATGTTTATATTTCATTAAATATTTTTAAATGTTGGATAGTATTTTTTTGAAATGTATGCTTGAATACAACCAAAGCATTCTTTATCACAATCTTATATTTTATATAACTGTTGAATAAAAAAAACATGCAGAATTTACATATCATTTAATATATATTTAATCATTCAAAATTTTTAATTTATAAAAGTATTGAACAAATACTTCTTTAGAGCCATAATTTTATCTTAAGTGACATTACTAAGTTCTACATTTTGAATACATATGTACAAAATAATTTTGTAGAGACATTTAACTCATAAAATATAACAATTATATTTATGAAGTTTATAATTGGGAGTAGTGCACTATTTTTTAAAAGTTATTCAAAGTATAGTCTGCGCATTATTTTGTCCAGATTTGATATATTTTAGTTGTCCTGCCTTTAAGACCATCTAGTAAAGCAAATTCTCCTTGATGCAGTTGTCTTTTGGGTCTACTTCTTTCATATTTCTCTATATATAGTCTTCCTATATTAGGAAAGACCTACTTAGCAGTCTTTTCCCTATAGTATAGGATTCCTAATTTTTAATCTTATCTTTTGCCATTTTTTTCATCATCCTGTCCACGTTAGTCTTCTTTTCATGATATTTCACTCTTTTTACATGAGTTTTAGAAAATGTTTTGAAGTTCTTCATAGTATCATATTCTCCATACACTATACTGGTTTGTGGATCAATATGTGGGCTATATCCTTTATACTTTTCTTCAAAAAATTCCATTCTCACTTCTTTCTCAGCTTTTTCCATGTTTCGGAGCCATATAGTATAATTATATGTATTAATGTCATATACAATATAATATGTGTAATTTTTAAATTCTTAGAGATAGTTCTAGATTTTTCCAGTTTCATTCCATTTGTTTGCCATTTGTATTTTTCTCAATATATCTGCTTTTAACTCATTGTCCTGGGTTATGAGAATTCTTAAATACTTAAATTGTTGTACTATATAGAAGATATGTCCTTTTACTTCTGTACTCTCTCTTTTTTTGTCATTCATATCTTCACAATTTTATACTGGCGCGGATCTAGAAATGAAAAAAGGGGGGGGGCTTAACAAAAAAGTGTATGTATCCGTGTCCCGTCCCGGGATTTTGTACAAAGTCTTTCTTATTTTTTTAAATATCTTAAGTACCGAAGTCCTAATCTTAGGGGAGGGGGGAGCTTCAGCCCCCCCCCCTTGTATCCGTACCTGATTTTATATATGGTTTTAAATTGCTGTTCAGCAGATATATTCACTTTTAGTAATGATTAAAACATTGAAGAATTGTTTCTTCATTTGTTTAATCAATCACTCATTGAATGCGTATTAAATAATACAATATGTAATGAACATTATTTTTAAAGAGGTGTTATCTAGGATTAATTGAAAAATGTAGTACTCTAAATATTGATAATTTAAATTTTTATCACATGTTTATAATTTAGATAATATACATATTTTGTCATTAATAAGTTTATTTTTTAAGTGTAAATTTTCAGCAATGCTTTATTAGTTGTTTATCTAATCTGTACACAGTGTATACTTGAAATTTGTTCTTTAGGGAGGGTATTAATAATTTAGTCTCAATCCACTGATTTTCTTAATGCGTATTAATAGTAATTATTTTTCTTTTATCATTTAATATTTAGAAAATTAATATTTGCAAAATGTGAAATGAATGCTAAATACATTTTTTAGCAAAATGTAACAAATTACAATAAAATTGTTTTAAACTTTTTAAAGGAAAATTACAATTTGACTAAACAAACTATGCTATAAAAAGTTAATATTAAATTAATTTAAATATTTTATTTTTTAGTAAACTTATTGGTTAAACATCTTGGTTTTTAATTTTTAGTTTAGATTTTAACTCAGTTTAATACAACTCTGCTAGTAACATGTTTTATACATTCAGTTGAATAATATTTGTGGTAGTAATAATAATAAATTATCTTCATAATTGATTCATTGTGTATCTTCTAATAATTTTCTTAAGTACATTTTTTTTTAAACATTAATGTACTAATAATTTGAATATTGTTAAATTATGGATGAGTTTAATATTATCTTCCTTAATAATTGTTCAGTGAAATCTGTAACATAATATTAAATTACATATAACTGTTGTTTATACATTTTATTATTTTGTACAGTTTCAATTGAAAAATAAACAACTGAAGAAATTGTTATTTTGAATTAGTAGAAGATATAAAATATTTAAAATAAGTTTATTAATCAGTTATACATATTATTTTATATACTTAATTGAAATACTTTTGTGTATTGTTGCTTTTTCCATTCTGTCTTTCATTATTTGTTTAAACTTACTTTTTTTTCATTGTATTTTTTAGTCTTAGTTTTCAGTCTTTAAATAATTAGTTGAGTTAAATTAGTTTGTTTTGTAAATTCTATGTATTGATTATTTGTTTTTATATTTATTTATTTTATATTCAGAAGAAGTCATATTATATATTACATCTGTTATTTCTGTCAAACATATATAAAGTTTAGTAGTGACCTTTTTTTTTGTAGTCAAACAGTTTAAAGAGGTATCTACAACATAGGGCAATAATGACTTGAGTTTTTATCTAATATAATATTATGATAAAAATAAAATAATAATAACTATTCATTTTTATATAGTTAGGTTATAACTTATAATACTTGAAACTTAAAACTTTTTTTATAACATTAAATATTGAAAAACATCTCTTGAGAGTCGTGCATTACTTAGTTTATGGTCATATTTATAATATTATGAAAATAATATACGTTAGGCGCCCTTTGTCCATATACTATTGCTTTCACTGACTCATTCTCCTTTCTTAACTTATTTCAGCATAATTTCGTCTACAACAAACTTGGTGGTCTGCCAGACATAGTCTTTACCAATAACAAGAACTTTTCTGTTAACCAGGTTACCTCTTTTTCAGTAAAATAATATCACTCTCCCTTATGTATCTCCCTACCTATTCAATCAGTTATAGCATTTCTTATCAGGACTTCAATGAGACTGATTAAAATTCAATTTCTTTTTTAACTAGGTTGAGATTTTCTCAAGATACTCTGTTAATGACGCTGATGTTATTTTCAATAATGCCTTCTTGTCTTGTATTGATAAATTTCTTCCACTTCACCTGTCATCCTGTAGTAAATTTCGTTCTTGGTTGTCTAAACCTCTTAGAGATTTAATTTTTGACACTGAATGAGTCCACTCATTTCAAAAAACTTTGTCACATAGAGATTACAATATTTTTTCCGAACTCATAGCCTAATGCAAATACTTATCGAAGTTAAATTACAAAACGTGTATTGCTAGCACCAAAAAGCACTTTCCAGTAAGTTGATTACCTAAGTTCTATTTGTGCTGACATATCAAAATTAGTTTCATTTTTCTCCGATTACTTTACTATTGTTTATAAATCTCCTTCAATAGTCCCCTCATTACCAGATAAATGCTTTAGACTTTTTTTTACCTTCCCTCTAACTGTCCCTTTTCACCTGACGACATGTTTAATGATTGAACTTCTTTATGTAGTGTAAACTCTCCCAGTCCTGATGGAATATCTGCTTTCTGTTACTTTCTATCAATTTTTACGGCCATAATCAGCCCCTTCAACGCATGTTCAGAACATTAACCTTCTGACTTTTTTTTCAGTTTTACTCTATATTCAATGCTTTTATATTTTAATATTTTAATTATATTCTTAATTATATTTATAAAAATGTTTTGTTTACATTGCTGTATTAATTAATTTAGTTTTGCTTACCTCATTGTAGTTGCTACCTGGCGTATAGATTGTAAATAAATAGGTACCTAAATAAATTTAAAGTAGTTAAACAGATGGCTACAAAATAAGGGAATATGATAAGATTTATTGTCTATATTACTGTAAGTGTTTGACTCAACTATATACAAGTAATTTATGCCTGTACAGCATGCTATTAAGGATAATCTTATTCAAATCTTATTTTATTACTATTTGACCTAACCTAGGATTTTGAATAAAAATGTGGTTTAAAAATAATTTGTTTGATCTTGGAAGTTTTATCAGTTTTGCCAAAACGTTAAAAGTTTTTTTAATTAAAAATGCATTAGCTATATTTTAAATTGGTATAAAAATATTATGTATTACTACATACCGGCGTGAACAAATCCACGGGACACAGAAGTATTCCATCCAGCCTGTGAAAATTTTATAAAATTATAAATTTTTATAGGTAGTATATTAAATAAAAATAATAATAATAATTTAAAAAAATGTTTTTTCAATATAAATCTTAAGAATTAAAATATCTTATAATTTTTAATTTTAATATAAAAATGAACCTACCGTTTCTAATGACAACAAAATATTGTTAACTAGCGATTAGCATAAAAATATTCAGAATTATTGTATATGATAAGAGTCATCAATTAGATAAGTGAACATTGATAATGTTATATTTATTGTGTTTTTAGAATGAACAAAAAACCGAGGAAGTATATGAGTATATACTGTCTTAAGTATAAATATAAATTTTGAATATGGCTCACAAGTTAAAAAAGGTTAGGCACGCCTGCAATAGACTTTTATAGTGTCCATTGCTCAATAATTTGTTTTGATAATTATTTCAATGACTAGTGTATAAATAAATATTAACTCTATTTTATTATAAACTAAATAAATAATATGCAATACTCCATGACTACATTTTGTCAAAATATATTAAGATTTATTTAATTTATGTAATAAGTATAAGTTATAGTGTTTTTATGATATAAAATTCTGGTTGATTGGAAAAAGTTAAGAACTATCTACCCCATTTGTCTTACTAACTTGTTTGGTAGCAAACTGAGTACAGACCTTTTATTAATTAAAAATTAAACATTTTACCACTATTTGGTTATTATGAAGTTTTTATACATTGAAGTTAATAATTTAGAACACTTCACCTACATGTATTTGATTAAATTAAAAGTTAAACATAAATTATTTCTTGTGTTGGCTTTTTACACAAATATTTGAAATTCTGATATAGGTATGGTGTTCTAAATTCAATTTCACTTTCTTAAAGTAAAAACAAACAGTTTACTTTAAGTATTTTACTTTGTGACTAATTTTTCTCCCTTAACTATTCTATCATTTTGTTATTAGTATATAATTTTGATTGGATTATTTTAATTAACAGTTTTATTCATAAATGATGTAAAATATTTCGGTTTTGTAACATTAAGTTAATTTTTATGCAAATCTTGATGGATTTTAAAAAGTCTTAACTATAATGCAATGTCTTCAACAATGTATTACATTAAATTATGTTTTTAGGCAACTAAGAAGTTTGTCAGAAAATGAGTCTGATGATCCTTCATCAGAAAAAAAAGAAGAATTCCTAAGTTTACCTGTGACTGCTAATCTATGTCCAACCTTACCACCTTCACCAAGTACTTCAAGCATGTCGAAAAATCATAAAAACAATACTCTTAGTGGGCAACGTGCAAGATCCGTCATTAAGAGTTTTTCAGCTACCGGCTTGTCTCTCATGATACCTCCTGGTTTGTATATAATGATTAGTGGATATGTGTTTATTGTAAGGTAAACAATTTAGTTTATATTTACTTGTTGCTTTAGAATCCAGTAACAATGGATTGAAAATGAAGTCTCCAGGATCATGTAGTGCATTGAACTCGCCCTGTCGCGACGTACCTTTAATTACCAGCTTGAAGCCACCAATTATATTGCGCAGAGGTCCTTCTGGCTTTGGATTTACAGTTAATACTATTCGTGTGTACTTTGGAGATAGTGATTTCTACACTATGCACCATTTAGTAATGGTATGTAAATGTGTTTGACAAAACATTTATCTATGTATGTTAATATGTTATCTACTCATAAGCTGTATGCAATTAAATATAATTTAAGAAAAACCACTTATAAGTTACAATATATCTCAGTTTTTATACATAAATATTCAACATGAATTTTACATCTTGAAAACATTGTTTCTCTCAAGTGTATTTTCAATGAGTTTAAAGTGATTATACATACTTACGTCATTAAATACTACAATATTTATGATCAAATTGGTTAGTAAATGTTGAATTGTATATCTATTATATAGACATTTAACAATGAACATAATTTTCAAATGGAAATTTTAAATATAATATATTAAATATTGTTTGCATAAAACAAAACAATTTTAAAATACATAATAAACTAAAGTTTAAAATTTTTGAAGCTATTAAAAATAAATATCACACGTTAAGCCAAATATAAAGGATTGCTCATATTACTATTTCACAATTTACCTTATCAAGCAATTGTATATCATTTACATTTTGAATTGTAGAAAATTATTTATTATATAAGATAATATAAGTGTTTAAGTTAATGTCAAACTTTTACTTACTTGTTTAGAAAAAAAATATAATTTACTCATTTAAATTCCTATCAGGAATTAATTCACACTCCCTTAGCTTCATAGCTACATGTGTATATAGGTACTATATTTTATATTTACCTAATTTGATCAGTTTGAGTTCAAAACTATAAATATTGGTTTTGACATAATTATTATGTAATAAGTAAAGACAATCTAATGTATTACAATGATATTATACTCACTTAAAAGTTTTAAATTAATAGTCATTGTTTTGTTAAATTTTTTTCAGAAATATTTTTAACTTCTCATTTTTAGTATTGAATATAATATACCTAATGTATAAATTAAATGTTAATATTGTGTGTGAGAATGATATGAAACATTCATGAACGCTTAATTAATTTATTACCTGGAATGGAATGTCGGAAGTTTATTTTATGGTCATATTTTACTTCCCTGTAGCATGTGATATCAAGTGCTTATGATTGCTATAGTCAATAAAATTACATTTTATAGTTTAATACGGTTAAACTGTTTCGTAATTTTTTAATAAATGCGTGTATAAATAATAATATGGTGTGTGTGTAAATTCTCAATCCAGAATTTTCGCTATGTATTTGTGTCCTGCATGTCGAATGAGTTCCGAAATTAGCATTGCAACCAGCAAACACAATAATATTATGTTCTATGTTCTAAGAGGGGAGAAATATATAAATCTTTTGAATGAGTATGAGTAGTATTTTAACTTTTTACTAGCATATTATAAATTTTGATGACGAATCGTTATAATTATTATAAACGGGTAGATAGCGAAAAAAACGTTATCTGCAGTACAGTGTGTTAATATTATACGGGTGTATTTGTACAGGCGGTGGATTCCGGAAGTCCGGCTTTCGAGGCGGGCCTGAGTCCGGGTGACTTGATTACGCACGTAAACGGAGAACAAGTTCAGGGGATGAACCACACACAAGTGTTGCAGTTGCTGTTGTCCGGCGGCGACAAGGCTACCCTGCGGTCCACGCCGCTAGAGTTCACGACCATCAAGACGGGCGGACGGCGTCGAGAACCTGGCCAGAGCAAGTTGGCGTCGAACGCCAGGCACAGAGGCCTCGGGTTCGCGCACCACTCACACCGGCACAAGAGGTCTCAGCGTAAGGACATACCGGCCGGCGAGAGCAGGCGCCGACAAAAGTCGTCGCTGTTTAGGCGAATCAGCACCAAGTGCACTCCCGACTATCAACAGGTACGTCATTGGTCAACGTATACATGGGTGGATACGAATGTGTTTTAATGACAGACCGCAAAGCTATCGATTGCATTCTTAACGATAATTTTATCGTCGCGTTTGCCCGAAAACAATCTTTCTAATTTTTATGTTTTTATTTTTTGACTTTTTTTTTAAAGTTTATCAGTTTTAACTAGGTATCATTAATAACAATATTTAGTATCGAATTTAACCGAAATACAGTAAGTAACTAGCTGAGAGAATAGTGAACATTTGAAAATCAAATTAAATCGATTTCATTAATTAATAATGGATTAAACAATAATATATATTTTTACCATTCGCGACGTTAATAAATTTGATCATTAGATATGCCTAACAGAAACTTACACAGTTATATTTCTGATGTTACTCAAAATTGAAGACAATTTGTTTTAATGTGTTTACTGTAATTATTATAATTTTAATCAAAATGGCAGTTTTTTTGTTAATGTGATATAAACATAATTTAAACATTATGTTAACAACATAAATAATTAGCTAAGTAAATACCTGAGATTTCTAAATTTAATTATTTCAAAACATCATTTTATGAGCGAATGGCTTGTACAAGGAAAAGAGCTCAAATTTCCAAGACATTTTCAAAAATGTGATAGAATCAATAAAAATAATTTATAGTTAAAATGTTATCGAAAATAAATATTAAATTTGCTTTAAACTGTGCACTGATAAATTAATCCAATAAAAAGTTTACTTTGAAGTATATTGAAAATGATTTATAATTCGATAGGTAATTAAATCGACATTATTACAATGCGTTGTAGATGTATGAACTACTTTTTATATAAATACATGTCTTTATTTGCACATGTCTTCTGTTACTTGCTATTTGCAATGGATATTGACGGTCTGCCATATTGTTTGTTCACAGCTGACCATTATAGGAAACCGATCGCCAACTGCCGGAGGCGTCGCGCAGGACTCGGCGATGGTAGCTGGGGCTGCGGCGACGTCAACGTCCGCGGACTACTCGTCTTCGACCAGCTCGTCGAGCTCGTCGGCCAACTCGTCACCGACGGTGACACCCAACTCGCCCACGCCGTACCAGCGGCCATCCACGCTGCACGGGCTCAAGCACAAACTGCACTCGGTCACCAAAAACCTGCACTCGCCGAACCGGCGCAAGTCCGTCGGCCATATACCGCTGTCACCGTTGGCCCGGACCCCGTCACCATCACCGCTGCCGCAGTCTCCCACCCGGTCGCCCAGTCCGCTGACGTTCTCGTCCGGCCACCAGCCCGGCAGCTCCAATACCACGCAGTCTTACAGCCCATCGTCGCTGACGTCGTGCAACCCGGCAGCGGGATCCGGTGGTGTGACTCCTTCGGGGTGTGGTTCGACGGCCTGCGTCGGCGGAAGTGGCGGCCCGTCAGGCTGTTGCATCAGTACCGGCAGTGCAGGCGGCGCTGTTGTCGTCGTCAAGAAGACGGCTGGTTCATCGTTCGGCCGGCCGTGCAAGACGTCGGAACCGGGCTCGCCACTGTTGCGACGGGCCCTGTCCCCTGACCGGTTGCACCCGCGTACCGCCGAGACCAAGTCCAATTCCATTTCGCCGCTGTGCGACCCCGCGCTCAAGGTGACCACGCACCACGCGCCCCGCGTCACGGTCACCACCAAGTCGCCCCCAATGTGTGCGCGCGGACCCGGCGCCGCGGCCGCCAACTTGCCGCTGTCCAAGACCTGCACTACCACCACTACTACCACGGCAACAACGAAAATATTGCAAAACAACTCGGCGGCTTCGACGCCCGCCGTGGAAGAAACGGCCACCGTCGTCCCGGCGGCGACCACTAAAAACGAACAACCGCCATCGTCACAGGTAAACAAAATGTTCTCGGTGGACGTCGGTGGCGGTCACGTATCGCTGCCTCGTATAGCCGAAGAAAGAGATCATCTTCAGCAAAATCATCATCAGCCGACGCAGCCAACCGTCGCCGCCGCCGCCGCCGCCGTTGTTGACAGACCGAAACCCGTAAAATCCGCAAGCGGCGGCTGCCGGTATTTCTTCAACAGGAAGTACAAACAGCAGAAGGAAAAGGAACTACTGCAGCAACAGCAACAACTGCAGCAACAGCAGCCTCAACCGCAGACGCCGTCTTGTTGTAAGCCCGACGAGGCGTGCAAGAACGGCGCCACCGGTAAACACGGTACGACGAACGATACGTCGCCGCCCGGCACGTCATCCACTCCGCAACCTTGAATGACGACGGCGGCCGACGAAAGACGACGACGACTTGTCGGTCGGTGGCCGCTAGATTTTTTCCGCCCACGACTTTAACTCCTTTTATTGTTTACTCCGTCAAGGCTCTTGCCCTCGATTCTTAGCGCCCCCTCCCCCCACCACTGGCTTTTACGATTAATTATTATTACTACCATTCATATTGTAATTATTATATCCTTTGTAGACGAAGTGAAAACTGTAGGTATGTTTTTGTTGAATTTATTTTTTATTTAGTTTATATATACATATATGGTTTATGTTACAATCGTTTTTGCCGCACTTTTTTCTACGCCGCAGCTTTTTACATCGTAGGCTGTGTAAATATCACAGGGTTGTACTTGTGGACTAAATATACACTCGTGATGATATAATATTAACCATTATTTGTCAAAATAATATACGTATACGACATACGTTTGTCTGCATTATTATTTGTTATTTCACATCTGTGACCAATCCGAAACGATTTAAATGTATAATATCCGTTCACTACTGCAACGATGCTCTGTATTTCATTATTGACCAGGAATTGTTTAGGAACAATTTTAAATATTTCAGTTTCGGTTTTGGATGAATTTTTGCTTTCAATTGTACTTCAGTTTTGTTTTGTACGGCGTACGAGTGGGCGTGAGTGCGCTTATACGTTGATGTATTGCACGATTAGATAGTTGTACTTGGTTAAGTGGTTGTGTGTTTTCATCTTAGTTCGTTCATTGCACAGTATGTTAATTATAGGTATTTAGACTACCTATGCGTTGTGTGTTAGTTTGTGTTTGTGTGTTTGTGTGTAATATTATTGAATGATTTGAATCTAATACCACACTCGACGCCCGATTATAGTATTAGTATAAAACTCTACATTGATTGCGTTTTCGGTATTACTCAATCTTGAGTTATTTATTTGTGATATTTTGTGATAGATAATACAACGCCCAAATATTTTTTTGTTCGTAATTTTCGTCTTTGATAATATTAAGTAGATAGGTAGTTTTCGAACACGTCATCATAAAAACCCATTTTATTTTATTATTAATTATATATCGCTTTATTTACTATATAACTATCACTTTATATGTATGTACGATATGTATACACAGTATACATATGATAACCTATATTTCATTTATAATAGTTTGTTTTCTATTATTATCAAAATAATTTAATAATCATACTCTTTTTTAGTATTTTATTGGTATAAATCCTTCAACGGTGATAGTTATAAGTATACCTACGTCAAATTTATGATTTTTTTTCCATATTACGTACATTGTATTTGAAATTTAAATTAAAAGAATTATAAATCGTTTTAAAAGACTGGAGAATCATTAATCATATTTGTATAATTTAAACATTGCACTCTATGAGCAAAATATTTGATTTTGTTTTTTAATATAATATTTATCTGCAATTCGTAATATTCTGGATGTAAAATGATTTGTATTTAGTATCGTTTTAAACGACTCTTTATATTTATTAATATTAAGGTTTGTTCTTAATATATATTTAATCAATTTTTATATTAAAGTAATAAGTATATTAGGAAATAATTTATAATAAGAGTGCCAATCGCAAGTTTAGAATACTTTTTTGCAATAAGTCCCAATTTGTCTATCGCGTGAAAATGTGTTTTTTCCTTGTAATTTTAGTTTTAAGGCTCGTTAATAAGCCAAAGCCTTGTTATGTTCTGTTATGATACGTCGTTTATGAAAAATGTTCGAAAAGACATCCGCAACACTCGTTTCGATTATAAACTCGTCACATTTTTCTTACGCGGTTCGTTATATCCGTTTTTAAATTTATGTTTTAGTTTTGCTTTCTTCCTGTCGTGTGTCTACCTTAAATCATCGTTAATGTATAACATTATGACCGTGTTTTATTGTCATCGTTTTTTTTCCAGCGTTTTGTAACGCTCCTAAGTTTGTTAAAGAAACAAATACCAAAAAATTTTTTATGTAAAACTTTAATGTATTATAATAGTATAGGCACAATTATGTTATACATTAAACGATTATTCGCTGTCTCTCAAGTTCCAGCCTGTTCTTGTTTTATTATTTTATTTATTTTCTTCTTTGACTTTACTTTTTTTCTTGTTATTATTTTAAAATATTTATTTTATATATTTCGCGAATGCAATTTATCACTTAGATGTTCTATGTTTATTACAATTTATCTTGTATTGAATCATTTATTTTGTAACAATACTAATAATAATAATAATAATAATAATAATAATAATAAATATTATCATCATCCTATAATAATGGGTCGAACTTTCCGTCATGTCCACCGTCCGTTGGTATTGTTTATGTTGCAGGTACATATCGAACTTGGTATTTTGAAAATCGCGATCTGGTAGTATTTTTCTTTTTTTAGTACATAAATCAGTCATAGCGCGTGCTTATCCACGAGAACCGCTTTTCCTTACTGGATATGCATAATACGCGTTCGCTTCCCAAAACCCCCCGGTTTGATTTAAATTTATTTGTTATTATTATTTTTAAGGTAATGTATCGGTTTTCCTTTTTTAGATAGATATGTCATAATCGTTATTTTATTATTATTTATTATTATTTTTTTTTTAACATTATAAATGTACAAAATAGTTGATAAATTGTATCTAATCAATAAACTTATTTTTTTAACTTGTTTTTGTTTTTTTTTTATTGTTTATATTATGTAGATATCTATACAACAGTCCTTTCACTTGGTAAGTTTCATGGCTATAAAATAGTGTTATTGATTATATTTTTAAATCATTTACAGTGTGTTTGATTATTATCACAACGCATCTCACATTGCGTATAATATAGCACTGTTCGTCCACTTAAGGTTAATGCGCGATTTGTTTTTTTTTTTTTTTTGTAATTTTTTATATATTTTTTCGTTTTTCATAACTGTATTTTGTGCGAATAGGTAGCTACATACAATATATTTAAGTTTTAAGTTACAATTGATTAAATAAGTATTTACACATATTTTGAAAAAATTTTCAATCTAAATTCAGTGGCGCACGCAGGGGGGGGGGGGGTTGTAACCCCCCCCCCCCCCCCCCCCCCCGAAATTAGGTTAAAATTTACAAATTTTACAAGTTTTTAATATCGAGTAATACCTATCATCATTGGTTATGTGGTACATGTGCGCCGTGTCACCACAGTTATATAATAGTCTATTCTATTATCAATACGGTAGATACATGAATAATAATTATGTCATTATCATTTATCTTCATTATTAATAATAATACGGTCTTTGAATTTATTAAAATGATAAAATGAAGTTCTAATCTTTATTGGTAGGTAAAATATGATTATTACCACTGATACATAACCATTGTTCTGTGGTAAACTGTGGTTTTAAACTATCTTTACATGGATAACAGATAAACATAAATTTGATAATATAATTTTGATAAAACAATAATTGTAATAAGAATATAACTATAATATTCGAGAAATGCTGAATTACAATTATGGCAAAATAGTTTTAAGCACCAGTCAGATATTATTCAAACAAAAAAAACTGTTACAGACCTGTACTTTCAGTGTGATCCTCAAATATACCCAATCATTTCAAAATTGCTGCAAATATTTATTACTTTACCAGTAACCACAGCCACTGGAGAACGATCGTTTTCAACACTACGACGCCTTAAGACCTACTTAAGAAATACAATGGGACAAAATAGGCTTAATAGTCTAGCTTTATTAAATATTCATAGGGATATAGAAGTTAATACAAATTATATAATTAATGAGATGAGTAAATCATCAAATAAAAGATTAAAGTTAAATTTGTAAATTCTTAATTTTTTAATTAAATATATTTAATACTTAAGTAAATATTTTGTTATTTGTAAAATGTGTTATATTTTTACCTTGACCCCCCCCCCCCCCCCCCCGAAAAAAAATCCTGTGTGCGCCACTGTCTAAATTTAATTTCAAAGTGATATTATGCATATAAAAATATAATCAAGTTTCTATCTTCTGAGTTTTAACTCGGAATACTTTAGAATTTTATTTTATAACAACAGATTTTGCTCCAGGAGGTAATTGATACTTTTGAATTTGATATAAAAATAATTGAAAGTTGGCTTATCTATTAACAAGCAACCTATAACTTTTTGTGGGAAACATTTTAAAAAATCGAGTTAAAAAAATGGTAGGTATAGTGTAGACTGAGTGTTGATATTCTTCCGAATTTGTAATTCAAATTGGTGTATCTAAAAAAATGTTACATCAAATGGGTCACCGGAATATTTTGAAAGTGCATTTTTATTCTTAAATTGAGAACCACTGGCAGTTTACGTTCGAGTGTATTATTTTCTAGTAAATACCTACTTGTTTAGCCACGTGGACATAACCAACAAAACAATGGATACGATTGTGATCATATACATGCATATGGGTACGTAAATAAGTAAGAGTGATAACACAGGAATTTCGGTTTAAAAACAAAAAAATTAATAATCGTGTGTAATTTGGTAGTTCGTGTTTAAGATATGAAAAATAAAATAATTTATCTGTTATTTTTTATTTGCGTCCATTTATTGACGATAATCAGCAACACATTTTATGAGTTCTTATCGTAATGTCACGCATTTACTCGGTTTTGTGTCGATGACTATCGACTTGACACTAGTGTACGATACTAAGGTATTATGCAATTTATGGGTGCTTTAATACGAAAATTAATTTTTAGACTTTGTTGTGATATTTAGGTTTATATATGTGTATATATATATATATATTTTTTTTTTTATTGATCTTAAGTCCGGCGACTCAGGCCATTATAGCTGTTGGGATTATGAACTGTGTTAGAGATAAGGTTTTGGTGCCTACGGTAGGTTGTCCTCACGGTTGTTACGGTAGGTAGCAAATGCGTGTATGTGTGGCAAGGTTTTTAACTACTATAAACCCGGGTGGTCACCCATCCGGGAGCTAGTAGCTGTGGCCGTTACTTACTCCCAGTCGCATTCCGCGATTGGTAGCAGCCAACGCGCCACGCCACTTATAATTTGTTATATTTATCATATTTGCTTAATATTATATTTATTATAATTTAAAGTATTATTTTCCATCTTTATTATCCTTGCACGCGCTAGCTCTCTGAAGATGAAAAACTCTTATTGATTTTTTGAATCTTAAATCTAAATGTATTATGAATTTCTTATATGCATAATAGTCGCATAGAATATCATTCGAAAAATAAAAATAAAATATTGTTTAAAAAAAACACGAATTTAATTTAATTTATGCAAATGTCACGGAATTTATAACAAAATATTATCATCGAATGCGTGTCGCCGGCGTTCCCACGTATATGTTGTAGATAATATTGTATTATTAGGTAGGTATCAAATAATAACGAAATGAGTATATTATACCTTGGTAGATATATCTAATAAATTGTTGAAAAGGTAATATTTTATTAAACTAACTATTTTTGACTTATAGTGAATATATTTTGAATTTTATTGACTGCCCTTGTTAAAACGATTTGGAAAATGACAAATTAAAAATGTCCGACGAAATGATTTCCATTGTTCATATATCTTGATGGGCGATTGTAAGCTCCACCGATTTACAGGTAGTCGATTTTAGGGTTGGATTTATAGCATGTAAATTCCACCGATACGTATTTTTGACCTGTAAGCACGGAAATTCTATATAAAAATCCAAATATACATCTCTTTACAAAAGCTCCATTAGATTCCATATTCAATTCCTATTATATTATTTATTTTGATATTGCGTAAAAAAAGATATAAGTAATAAGTAGGTATCTGAATATAATATATATAAATAATAAATCTATACATAAATTATGTAGGTAGGTACGTAGGTACTATACTTACGTAATGTTAATAATAATATATTTTTCTATTATTTCTATTTGATTTTTTTTTTTTTATAATTATTGTATTTAAATACAATAGATATATTATAATTAGGGCCCGGATTTAAATGTACTCAAAACCATACAAAAATGCTCTAAAAATTAGCCAAAAATGTCCTCAAAAAATGACTTTAAAAATGCCACTTATAATTATTTTGTTAAACAATTTGTTATTTTAATTTGGAATTTATTATTAAAATATATTTATTACTTAATTGAAAAAAAAAAATTGGAAAAATTGACTTGACGCTGCTATGAAAATACACACCGGTGGAGTTTACATTTTTTTTTTCAGGTAAAATAAACGTACCGGTGGAATTAATTTACATGCGCCCATCTTGATTATGTGGGACTTGAGATTTTAAATTATGCTGTTTGACTCGCAACACTATAAACGGTTCAATAAAATAAACCCAATTTTTGACTGAAATTAATTGTGTAAGTAACGTATAATGTAATGTGTTTTAAAGGGATCCAGTAATATATTATTACGTTACCTATAAAGCAGGTACTTAAATAAAGGTCACGTACGCGAATATTATCGTGTAGGTATTAATATATTAAATAATTATATGCACTATCAGTATTGTCAAGAGAAAAGTAGTTATTTACAAAATATAAAATTAAAGTCAATCTTTCGCGGATTTTGTTTGTATACCCGCGGTACCTATATATTTAAAAAAAAAATATTCAAATATATTGCAGAACCGAACGCTACGGTGTGTCGGTAGTCGATACGTCTTGTTTAACTGGCCTGAATCAATTTTTACGGTATATCTAATGGTAAATAAATATATTGGGGGAATGGTAATTTGTACCGAAATAAGTTAGTGTCTGTACCGAGGTACTTCTATAATCTTACTCAATCGATTCTAGTTGTATATTATATCGTTCACATTGCCCGACGTTTAGTGATATTAAATTTATTTTGTCGTTTGGCTTTACTTTGGTATATTCGATGTAAATCTAGTCGTATAATATTATGATTTATGACTGTATACGAAACACAAACATTTATTATTTGTAATTATGATAAAAAAAATCTCAATGGTGGATTGCCATCATCGTAATAATAGGTGTTTGTTTGTTTAATTTTGTTTTTATAATAGTAAACGCGTTTGAATGACCCTTTTAAGAATGTTTACAATTATTTATTGATGTGTGTAACAAACAAGTAGGGGTCTATTGACAACGCATTGAAACAAGTTAATACTAATTTATAGCAGTGATTAGTAATTAAAATCACTGTATCTAAATCACTAATACTAAATTACGAGTATGTATACTGTATAGTTATTAGTTATAATAAGTGACTATGTATACTGTGTATAAAATGCAGATGTTGATTGACCATCACAGATTTTAGTGTTGTAAAAAACCACTAGTAGGCACAATCTATAGTTTATAGGGATACGAATTAGCCAATCAATTCCAAGTACCTGAAGTAGAAAAGTATATATTATACCTACTTCAATGTTAGAGAGTAAGTTGTTTTTTTTTTTTAACTACACCTACGTGAGTTACATTTTCATAAGTGGTAATGAAAAATAATCCATGTGGCTCTATATACGGCCCACGGATCGCTCATAGAGGGAATCAATTGAATTAATTAGTCACATTAAACACTTACTGTAGGTAATTAATGGATGCTTAAAACATACATTCGTGAATTTTTTTCGCTTTAAAATCGGATTTACTGAAAAGTAATGCCCGGAGTCCGTCAGTTGAAAAATCGACCGAAGATTGCGGCAAAGTAATTTCATTACGAATTTTTGAAAAACAAAAAAAAAAATGTTTAGTCGCCGGTTTCCGAAGGAACATAATGAGATCAAAATATACGTTATAACCTGAAAGGAGGAGAGGTAATCTATTGTCACTCACCCGGCTTTGAGAGTTTGGGATCCAATAGATTCAGATCGCCGAGCAAACGCAGCGGTCCCGTTTTTCCGTGTGCCCTGTGTGGACGGAGTGTTGTGCACTTATGGCTAGTGCACAATCGTTGCAGTTTGGCAATGCATGCCTGAATGTGCGTGCAGCAGTCAACAGTTAACAGTATAATGGCCTGAAAAAGAGAAACAACTACTGTTTAGAACCGAGTAAATGGGAATGTTATATAATATAATACATATAATATGTTAGCTGTGCAGCAGCGTACACAAAAATATTAACACCAGACCGTGCAATCGACATGGCACTGCCTTCTAAAAAAAATTATTTATTATATACCTGCCCAGCATAGAACGTTTTGATAAAAACAGAACTCTATAAAATCGAGTGTAAATACCTATTATTGTATGAAACCCCACTCTTCCCCCACCAACGACCACGTTGATTATCACAATATAATATACAACACGGATAATGTCAGTATAACTGACGAGTTCGGTGATAGCTAACAAGTCACTATATTCCATATACATTGTCATGGAAATTTATGATATAAGGCTAAATATAAGTTTATTTTCAACAAATGGCAATATTTACTATACTATTTCGTTAATAATATATATTTCAGAATGAAAAGGTCTCAACGTAATTGTTCTGGGGAAAGTTTTTGTAAGTTAGAAATGGAATACTAAGTTACCAAAATTTGATGAAGTGTATCAAGAATGTTCCAAGGAACACAACTTTACCCGAATTTGGTTTTTCCCACGATTATTGATCGAGTTAATAATATAGCCTGGAAATTTGCACTCAACTATATAGTATAGCGCAGGACATACCTATATTATTTTTTTATCAATTGTTTGAGGCATCAACTGCACGGTTATTAGCCGACGTTACATAAGCTTACATATTTAATTTACATTAATTTTTTATATTTTTGCTTAATTTCTACTTATTACCTATATTATTATATTTATACCTATACATGTTTATTACATAATTACATAAAATTACATAATGAACTTCAATAATACTCAATAACATCCGTAAAAATAAAATTTAAATTTAATAAATTACTATTATAATATTATTCTACATTACATTTATTATCAACTCTTATAAAAATGTGCTATACTACTCTAGGACATAATGTCAATTTAACTTTAAAATATTAACAACATTTTGGTGACCAATATATTTTTGAAAAAAAATAGTAGGGAGCATATTCAATAGTAAGTTTTTGGGAGCCAATTCAAAGGTACTTATTAAGGATAAAATATTGATTTCCTGTATTTGGTTGCCAATCAACATTAACCAAATAATATATGCAAAAAAACCATTTATCAAAACTTCGATTTAGAACGTCTTTTCATTCTGAGACGATGAAATAATATATACTTAATTGGTTATGAGGTTATGAATGTAAAAGAAATACAATTACCTAATCTGAAATGACAATATAATTTGAATAAACATAATATGCAATTAAAATAAATAAATACAATAATTCTTTACGCCAGAGCAATTGAATTGGCTCCCCAATACAGGTAGTCAATATTTTACCCTTACTAAATACCTTTGCATTGGCTCCCTACCGTTTTTTTTTTTCAAAAATGTATTGATTGCCAATATGTTAATAATTTAAAGTACGCATAATTCATAATTCATATATTTTATATCGTTACACAAAATTATTTATAAAAAATTTAAAAACAGAAAATATTTTACCGAAGTGCGTCATTATAAAATTTATGTATATTATATAAATTAAAAAATTAAAAAAACAGACAGTATTTTAGCAAAGTGCGTCATTATAAAATTTATACATAAAAATCAATAAGTTAAACAAAAATATTATATTAGACTATTTTTCGGGGTCTATACTTATAATAATTTTTGTATCAGATTGAGTACTATATAATATACATAAAAAGTTGAATATATTTGGATTTTACATCGTAAAAGTAAACGCCTATAATATGAGAATCCCTGGTTAAAAAATAATATTTAACAATTTAAGTAGCCAATTTAAATATACATTTTTCAGGAGCCAATTCAAGGATCGAATTTATATTTACCCAAAATTGGGAGCCAATTCAATAGTAGCCCTTTATGCTCAGGAACAGTTTTTTGTAGAGCGATGTTTTGGGATGAATCCTAAAAACTTTTTATACCTACCAGTGCTATCATCACCCACCTATGGTCAAATCGGTACTTATTATTTTATTTTTTTTACTTCTACTGAAATTATTATCAAATTATATAGGTAGGACGTAGGTACAATAGTAACTAAAAGTTTTTTAATAATTTGACTGTTTGAGTAGGTCCATTCGTATAATACAACTTTTGGCTAGGTCAAAAATGTTGTAAATTTAATACAACGTTCCTCATATGTTGTTAATATAATCATATACCTATAATTAAAAATGTATCAAAAATAGTGAATTAGAATTTGGACTAAAATAGTCATTATCGCGAACATTTGCAAATTATTTTGTAATATTATTAAAAATTCATAAAAAAATATATTTTTATAAATGTTATTTAATACAAGTTTGTAAGTTAAACTGCCTTTAGCAAAAGGAAAAGTTTCTTAGAAAATCAAATTCATTTTTTATGATGATTTTAAGCATAATATTTATCAACAATGGATATTCACGTATAAATAAACAATTTTAGCATCAATCGATTCTTAAAAAATTGTTTTAATCGTATGGAGTAGGAAGTTTGCACATCACTATTTTTACCAACTACCATTTTTATAAGCTGTTTGCATATAACTATTATAAATTCATAAAAAATTTAAATAAAATGTGATTATCTAAGTTTACTATATTTGTTAATTTGATGCAAATTGCAGTAGTGTTGAATTAACTTATTATTAACTTTTTTTTTAAATATATAAATAAGTATTACCCAGTAATATGGTTCAAGATACTAAAAATCATAATTTATCTATATTAGTGGAAGACAATTTACCTTTCACACACCTAACTATAGCTGTAATGAGTTACGTTGAATTTTTAAAAATATTTTGTTGATCATCATTCAAAAAATATTATTTTTCTGATGTGTTTAGAAATATTTACATGTTTATATTATTAAATTGACAAATGTAAAATATGTACCTATTTTGAAGTAAGTTCAATACCTAGTTAATTTCAAGTTGGTTGAGGATTATCCGTTTTATTAATTAATATTTTTTTCTTAAAAAAAAATGATAACAATACTAGTTTTTGATCTACTAAGGAATTTAAATTTAAACATTTTAAGATGCAGTTACAACACTGAAATTCACGATTTTATTTGGGCTTGTTTTGACATTGTGTACATTTTAGGATGTAGAATAACTGATTGATATACGAAAAATATAGTAATAACACTGTAGAAAAATTATATATATATATATACAGGGTGTAACATAAACACTTGACCAAAAAAAAAAAATTATGTGAATTCAACGTATGACAAATTTTTTTAATATTAGGTATATGATAAGTAAAAATAATTTAAGAAATATACTTATGTCAGCAAATTCTCAAAAATCATATTTTTAAAAAAATTATGACGTTTCAAATTAATTTAACCAAAAAAAATATTGAATTAAAAAAATAATCTATTTGATTTAGATAAATCTTTTAACCATCAAAATTGTTCTAATAATCAGATTCACAAATTGGCTATTTTTAATTTATCTAAAAGAATTTTTTATTTTCAAGTAAACATCAAAAAATGTATTATACATGTAGCACTAGAGTCACTTTATGAACAAAAATAATGAAAACTAATTAATTTGAATAAAATTTATTTCAAAAGTCAGTTCTATCCGTGTTACACCTTTTATAATATGTATTATACTTATATTATTAAAACAAATTACCTACAGATAGCCATAAGCCATTTAAACGACAATGTCTTGATTAGTTTGTTTAATCGACCCTTGAGCTGTGTATATCAATCAACTTTTACTAATTAATAATAATAGTTAATAATTATTAGTAATAATATATATTTTTAATACATTGTTTTGTATAAAATATTGATATAATACTATAAATAGTTATTTTTAATTACATATAATAGTAATTTTTTTAAATTGTAGGTTTTACTTGTCATGTATTAATTAGTTTTTATAAAAACCCTAGGGTGTACACATTTATTCAGTAAAATACCGAATAAGATTATAATTTTCATTTTTTATTGAGTATAGACAATAAATCCTAACACTGACTAGTAAAGCTTTGCCTAGTGATCGAGAATTCACAAGAATTTACAGTATTATATGTATTACGAATTTACGTTTATTTTAAATTAGAAAATATAAACATGGTATAATATTCATATTTAATTGTTCGTATACTTTTTGAGCATATAGGTATGTTATTGGCTTGTAAAATTAAACAAGGCGTGAATCGTCTCATGGTGAATCCATATTTATATACTTACTTTGTTTTCTCCTTTAATAATACAATTTTTTCAAACTGTTCAAATTTTATAAGTGTACATAACAAAAGTTAAATGCTCATAATATTTTTAAATATTTAGATTCATCAAAACATTTAAGAAGGACCCTGTACTCCTACGATGTACAACTTAGATACACTCTAAATTATATTGTAATATTTATATTGATACCTATATGATATAAATCTAATGAATAGAATAGATGATCAGAATCCGACACTATATCTTCTATGCGTATATTCATTTACGACGTATTTAGTAATTTATTAATAATCGTTAGTTTAAAATATCTAAGTAGAGTTTATTGTTAAAAACGAGAAATATGGCCCCCGTTTTTGAACTAGTCTCAGAAATAAAAAAAAATTTACGTTATACATATGTCTATTATAAATTCAATATAAAGTAGATAGTTAATTTTAAGCTACACTACATGGAAATTATATGGATGGTTTTTAGCGTCCGGTCACCTTTCATACCCCTCCCAAGGTATGTTCGCAAAGTCCTGCAAATAGAATGTATAATATTATCGGTGGGGATGAATTTTTGTTTTAAATACATAAAAAGTATAGTTATTAGGAGATATTAATTGAAGGGGCTAGCAGTATAAATCGATAGTAGGGGCCAGAGGAGATAGATCTCATGCAATAATTTCGGTTGCGAACGGACTAGCAGGATATCATGAATAATTTCGTTGGTAAGGTGACCCCAAATAATATGTAATTACGAAACATAGAACACACGATCTAACATAAAAGTTTATTTCGAAATGTTCGAAACGCAAAGGGCTGTATAATTGAAACGATTGTAACCTACATCATGTGTAATATGTATTCGTGTACTCGCATGCAAATGTCTATGACATAGACTCTATGTATTATAATATAGTTTACTGCAAACACGACCTTTTGTCAGGATAATATAATATGATTATGTATAATGTTTAAAAGACAAAAGGCAATATAAATGAAAAAGAAAAGCTGAATTAATTGAAATGTCAATTGTATTATACATTGTTTCTGTTAGACATTTTAAAATATGTTTTATTTTTTTTTTTTTTATGATTTATTATGATAACATGTTTTTTTTTTTAGTTTAAAATTTGAACACTTTATTTTATTGTAAGTTGTTCCTACGAAAATAAAAAATATTTAAAATCTGTTTCCACAAAATGTCTTACAACAAGGGTTAGGTTTAAATGTTGACGAAATTTATCAAAACTTCAAAACTATTATTTCATTAAAATGAAATGAAATAAATTATAATTATCAATCAAAATAAGTATAACGTAATTCATAAATCACGATGTCATTTCTTTTACACACAATACTACATTTTAAAATATACAGTGGTGAGTGGTAGTAGCGAATACACATATTATAAAAATATAAAAGCTCTGAGAGGATGTCCCCCTTAATAACGCCCCTTTAGTGTACCTATCATTCTAATATATATTTAGCTAAATTATCGGTTTCGCTAATAGTTGTTTTTTAAGGAGAATTTATTTTAAGTATGCAAATTTTAAAACTTTTATTTTACATATATAGATTTACACTGCGTGCATGGCTTCACGCCCTTCATCATACTCTTCATTTTTCATATCATGTAAAAAAGTGTAAAGCTGAAAGCCGAGTTTGAGTTTCAGGCTGCGAGTTAGTCATTACGAGTGTAAGTCGTTAACCGACTAGACGATCCGCGTCCAGCTTTGTGACGTTGCAAATTTGGTGCTTTATTGTATGTAAAAAGTGTCAAGTCGAAAATCGTGATTGTGTGTACAGAAAGTCAGTCACCTCAAGACTCAAGTAAAATGTCCATTTAAGTGCAACTCAGTCACTAAGGTGGCAACCTGACCACGTCATAAATGCACGCAATACCTATATCAGATATGCTATATCCATCTACTCTAGAGATGGCAAACCATCATTATTGATCGCGAAAATTCAGGTTTTTCCAAATAAATCCTCATCCACCTACATTTATAACAAGTATTCCCATGGAAAATAAATTATATCCAATCGCAATAACTATTTTATATTCTATAATCATTTGGCAATGGCAACCTAATATATTGATACATAAAATAAATAAGAAGTATTCAATTTCCTTGAGCAAAAACAAAATATGTGTGTAGTGTGTGGGCGCTAATATTTAGGAGCTGAATTTCGTAATAAAAAGTAGCATATAATAATTACTAAGTATAAATATCGATAAAAAAAAAAAATTACTTCGTAATCAATATTATTTAAAAATAAAACATCGTTGTCATGTGGGTAAATATTAGTTGATACGAGTGTTCAATAGTCTAAAAAAAAACAATTTTTTTGTATTTAAAGTTGAGCGCTCAAAAAACGGTAATTTTGAAGGTTATACGGTTATCTGATTTTAAAAAAAATTGGCGACACTAATGCTCACAGTTTTATCACTACCGATGGTTTTACTCCCTATAACTCCATGCCAAAAGACGTTCACATTACAAACAATTTATAAAAATTGTAATCACTGAACTGTGTTTTGTGGAATCTTGGCTATAATATGCGTCTGTAAGTGTTTCATCAAACTGCCACATTGACTGAGTGACTTATTATTGCACACTTTACGGGGAAACGGTTTTTCAGCCGTATTAGATGTTTTATCAAATTGCTGTTCCCACTGGACGACATGTCACATACATCACCCTCGGGCAGCACGATTTCTAAACCATATGCGTCCGACGATTGTTGCTTTGGCTGAACGATTTGACACAGGCTGACGGTTTATCACCGGTATGTATCTTTTGGTGTTCAATCAGTTGGATGCCATTAGTGAGCATTGTCAACATGGGTATGGATTTAACACATCTATTACAGTTTCCCATTTGACACCTACTGTTCATCATCAGAGCGGTGCTCATTTGTCCATTTTTTTGGTGTGCGGTGAATGCGATGAAATAAAAATAGCAAATATATAATATGTACAGCAATACAACAATTTCATTTCATACCACTTTCAGATTATTATTTACTATTCATATAATATTATCTATACCTACACTTATACTTAAACAATTAAGCATCTTATACTCGACCAGGTGCTTAAACTTGCCACATAGGTGATACGCGGACCATTTCCTCACATATAAAAGTTTTTTTATACAAAAAACAAAAACAAGAAACGTAGATGGGCACGTCAATTTTAAATTACTTATTATTGAGCATTTAACTATTTAAATACGCATTATAAGTAACTATAACGAGTATCTAATAAATGCATTAACTTAGATTGGCTGCGACACGATTGAGCATAAAACACCTTTTTCGCAACACGATTGAGCATTATATTGTCGGCGTATCAAAGGAAACTGAAATACAAAAGAAGACCAACACGATTGAGCACAAAAAACTCTGCAACGTTGCCATTTTCAATTTTGAACTGTATTATAGGTTAATAATATTATTTATTTAAATAAGTTCGGTGCGAATAATTTTAAGTGGCTATGTGAAAATTGATTCTTCAGCTTTTTTCTTGCAATTTTCTCTCAAAACTTGTGTTTCTATTTTTTCAATAGAATTTTGATCGTGTTTATATGTTGTCCAGCAGTTTCAATCACTTTACGTTTATCTAAACCTGAGAACATTATTGCTGAACATTTATTATTCGTACACCTCCATCTTAAAAGATTATCTTTTATGCGCTCTCCAATTAATTTATATTTGTATAAATTCACTAAGGCCAATTCTTTGCCTCTTTCTGATAAAATAATTGTTATATCACTTATATCCATATTAAAAAAAAAATAGAAACTATAAAAGCACTTATACGAAACGCACTATACACGACTATATTCGGTGATCGAACACTGATATTATTTCTTTGATAATTTTGGAATTGTATCTTAATTATCTTATATTTTCCCCCGATGCTAAATGTCTAAAACGTCGTTTTGCTCCGGAACTATAATTTATTAATCGATAACATTGTCGATAAAGCCGAGGAGCTCGGCTCACGGTTCGCGTCAGATATCATAATAATTGGTGTAATAACAAGTGAAAATAATAAATTTCAAAATGTTGTGAATCCTATGGCAACATCACATAAAATATTCTATGCTCAATCGCGTTGCTAAAAAGGTTAGGTTAAGGTTTGCTCAATCGTGCTTTACCGCTTAGATTCACACGCGGGAAGGAGTCGTATCTAAATATATATGAGGGTTCAAGGGATTAGGTAATTTATTGGTCAAAAAGATTTCATACGAAAATGGTTCGTCAAAACCAATTCGTTAATATCAATTTTTGTCAAAGTACTTTTCATCAATAATAATAATATTCCGTGTACCTACCTACTTTGAATAACTAATAAGATTTTTACTAGTGGTATTAACATTAAATTATATCCAATTAAGTCATCAAAATAAACATTAATTGTATCTCGAGGTACTTATTTAAAGAAAATACAAATATTTTTAAATTCATATCATCAAAACGGTCATAGGTAGCCGGTAGGTACATAACACGACCGTGACGACGTGCCACTTACCTATAGAGGTATTTAAATAATTGGATGATAAGGGAACCGTTTTTAATTTTTATCTATTGAATGTGACACTAAACGTGAAATTTCAAAACAAGCAAAAAATAAGTGCTGTTTGAATAGTTATATTTTTAATGAACTGTGAATTTGACCAATATAGTGTTTTACGATTTATATCGTCTTTTTGACGAATAGTCGCTTTTGCAGACGAACTGTCCCGCGCGGACACCGAAATTTCGAGTATCCAATAAAGATTGGAAGACACAAAATCAAGCCGAACTCGAATCTATATCGTTCATTATTCGCTTTGATATCCAAAAATATTATTTTACATGTTTATTCGTTTATTGTATCTATTATTATATTATTATCTCTACATACTTAAGACCGCATAACTCGGTGCGTTTCCTCTGGCACAGACACACGCGATAATGAGTCCCGGAAATGTCACGTACCTACACAATGAAAATATTACATGATTTAAAATAATAGTTAATAGTTATTGTAATAATAATTATTAGCACACGTGTATTATTAAATTATATTCCTACTAATGGTAGTCATACGCTGCGGTTTTTTGTCCATGGCGACAAGCATTATACCTATTCACGTACGACAATTATTCACTAAAGCTGCAGCGCACTACAGCAGCTTTGTGAACAAATATTTATTATTATTATTACTGTTGCTGTTGTCATCTTGAACTTTCGGGTTAAACAACGAAATTAATTAAGCATCTAACCTGGGTGATAATATTTATTAAGAGGACGCGCATGTGTTGTCTCCGTCTTACAAGTGCATGACATGGCAAATTTTACGCTCAGCAGATCACGTTGGTTTAAAATTTAGAGTGAGTTGACATATTAAATTAAAGGTAACATTATTATCGAGGGCTTCTCATATAGACTTTTAATTATATTTTAATTTTAAGACGAGTTATGAGTATTTTAAGATACCTATACAAACAATTTACAATTTTGAAATACTCATAACTTGCTTTATTAATTGTTTTTCCAGCCCCTCCCACCAATATATTTGATCACCTTACGCTATGTTTATAATATATGCCACTTGGGCTTTTTTTCCTAAAATCCACCCCTGGCTATGACTAATCTTCTGACTGTCGTGAGTCACGCAAATCTTTACACATTCCTTCGCTATCGAAACAAGTAATGTACCTGATATGAAGTTATGTTTTAGTATTTTAGAAATCGTACGAATTCTAAGTATATAGGAAGGGCAGGAATGCGGGATCTGTTTTAATACTTTATAAATTATAATTTACTGTTTTTAACAAAATATTACGTCTTAAATTATATTTACACAATAACACGTATTATAGTATACCTATCTATAAATAAAAATGTGATAAATTCTTTGAGTTGGCTACAGACTCCTGTTTACCAACTGCGTGTAGAATACGTGAAATTTTAGTTTTTATAATATAAAAAGTGAAAACCTTATCATATATTAATAAGATACTAAAGTAATGATGAACATGATATATAGTCATCAAGTGATATTGATCTATTGCCGTTATGACTGTTTGCGGCATTTAAAAATGTACCACTTGGTCTCAAAGTATAGAACACCTGGTAGAAAGGGGAAAATATTACCGACTTGAATAATTTCAGACAAGATAATTTTTTGTAATATCATTAGGTACCATCAAAAATATTTACAATATTGTTTCATCTATCATATTATGTATTTATTTTTATATTATTACTGTAACCGCGTGCCGTCACTTTTTATTTTACCATCCATGTTTTAAGGCAGAAGTGGTATTGCGGTTAGGTTAGGTTGAATGCCTAATGTATTTTGATTTGGATATATTGAGGGGGGACAGATTTTCAATTGTGCATAAAACGACCTTTTCATGCAATTGATATATCTCCTCAACGGGCGATTGTAAACTCTCCCGATGGTAAACTCTTCCGGGTTTAGTCCAATACTACCTGACGGGAACATGTAAACTCTCCCGGGTCTAGTTCAGTACTACTTGAAGAGAACATGTAAACACTCCCAGGTCTACTTCAGTACTACTAAGCTAGCTGGGGAGCATAGGGTATTATTCGTTTTACACAGTTAGAATTGGTTGAGCCATTATAGTCGATATCGTTTTAAATATTTAAATTAAAAATACTCTAACGGTAATTAAATATTTAAATGACAAATACAGGTTAACACAAGATAAACACAGATTAAATACGGTAATACAATTCATAATAAAAATTATAATCACAATCTCTGCAGTGTAGCCAATTCATAGAGTAGCAATAACATTTTAAATAACTCGGGAGAGTTTACACATTTCTTTCAGGTAAACATAATATTTACCCGGTAGAGTTTACTAGTTTTAAAAATCGGGAGACTTTACCATACAATCGGGGGAGTTCACCACCGCCCTCCTCAACAAGAGGTTGGTTAGGTAAATATTTTATATAAAATTGAAGTTCTGTTGTACCTCGGTATATTAGTCAATTATTTCATCAGGCTGGCAAATTCTAGTTTGAAAACGTCATACTGACTGAAAAGAGACGAATTAATTGAAATATTTACAATATTTTAAATCCGAAAACCAGTCAAACTATATTAAATGTGTACTGTGTATTGTGTACCCCTGTTTTACGTCCACGTGAATTATGCATAAAATTGTAGCAATATTAATATTGCTGCAGGCTGTAGTTGATTGCGAAAGCACTACGATACATATTACACACATTTCTACGATGCATATACAATGTATAGGTACATATTATTGTTTAGCAGACGTGTGGAGTGACGTTTAATTTGAAATTAAACTTTAAAACAGGGAACGAGTGCGTTCGTTGCACGATTTATCATCTATCCCGGTTTGGTATTTAGGCGGATGTTGACAAAGTCGACCGATTACCGCCCGCGGCAGCGCTATGGCTGCTTGTCACACGATTATTCGGCACCGACCTAACTAACATTTCGGGGCACAAGAATAATATATTACGTTTTGAAGTTGAATTTTAATCACATGGCTATCAATTTCTTAGGTGCCGTAGGTAAAACATATAACACATAATAATTATATTTCATGACTAGATCATAGCGTATATGTACTTGTGCAAATTACTACATTACAGGTATAATAGGTATTGCGCATAGAGTGTATCTATTTAATATTCCTACGAATTTTAATTACCTGCCTATTACATCGGTGATTATAAGCCCAACGGGAATATTACATTATTAAATTTTATTCTCCGATTATATTCGTAACATTTCACACATCAGAGCATTATAGTGTAGTGAACCTCGTATACTTATTATTAACTCAAAACTAATATATTTTCATATTTTTTACGCCATACGTGCTTTGATAATGCACTAGTATTCACTGTTTGTATGGTATATCCAAATCGTTAGTTTGTACTTTTTGTATTATATTAGGTATAAATGTGAAATAATTTTTCGTTTTTCCAGTAGATAACTACAATATATAATGTGCCACGTTTATGTTTACTATTGACAGAATGTAACAGTCCAGAACAGAAACGCATATGATTAAGTTATGTAATCGTATATTCGTACATGCATAATAATTAAAAACATTATTTTACTTGGGTAATAAAATATAGATGTTCTCGTACCGAGGACACCGAGGGTCATTATATTATGATTAATGATCATATATACATCGGCGCAGTCTATTTGTCATTATTTACTATACTATAATGCTATGATGTTATGTATAGAGCCACATTTATAGGAGGTGGCTGGACAAGACCCGGGCCTCGCAGTTTTTTAGATTAAAATTTGAGGTCTTGCGTTCAAAAAAAAAAAAAAATATGGAAATTGGTTTCAAAAAACATATTATTCCGTACCATTATAAATTGTATGTTTATATTGGGAACACCAAAAGATTTTTTTATTAATAAGCTATAGCGATATATTTTGTATGTTATACGTCAGTATCGTTATATTTCTATAGGTACCTACTTATATGCTTAAATTATAAGCTTTGAGAGTGGGAGGATGCTGAACATGTCAATTCAATTTTAAAATTTTTATATCTTGGAAACAGCGAATACGCCATTGATGTTCAATGAGTCAATACGTCATGTTAGTTTATGTTATTGTTAGTTATTAATTATTATAGTAATTAATGAATTTACTAATTTGATTCATTCTCCAATAATATACATATATGAAAAAAATCATAATTCTAAGCTAAGATTGTGTTATAAAAACATATTTAAGTAGATACATCAAAAAATAATTGTGTATCGCATAACCAAACCTAACCTAACCTAACATAAAAAAAATATGTTTAGATTTTTTTTTCGTTTTACAGAAGAAAAATGCTTACTTCAATTTTCAGAGTAGTTTCTGGTAGGTAGCAAATTAGATCTAATTGATTTTTCTTAAATAATCGAAACGAAAAAAATCAATAAAAATGTAGGAGTAGGTATTACGGTTTTTTAAGATAAACATATTAGTGAAAAAAAATTTGTAAACGCAATACTTATAATTTGTTTTCACCAAAATTAAAATAGGTAGGTACATCAAAATATATACTATCACAATTTTTCGATCATAAGCTTTATAAGTTCAAATTTTTATGTAATCATAAAAATTTAGACATATTTAGATTTTATACTTAAAACATGAAAATTTGAAAATGCAATATAAAACTTTCAGTAAATTTTTTGTTGTATGAATTTAAAAGTCGAGTATATACATTTTATTGGGGGAATTTAAGTTAAAATGATAACACTTTAAGATTTTTTCACATAAAATAACGATTTATTCTCAAATAAATGTTGTAATTTTGTTGTTATTAAAAAATCTTAGAATCTTGAAATATTATCCTGTGTTACATAAATGTTATCATTTTCAATGCATAATTAAATTTTTTAAATATTAAAACTAATTTTCAGCTATAGGCATTTAAAATTGTTAGAACTTTTTAGTTTTTTAAAAACTAACACCATTATTTCAGATTTTGCGTGGTTTGTATTTGTTTACGTTGAGCTTTATAAACAATGATACATTTATCACGAATCACGATATCTGAACTGTTTGACCAATCGATAACTTAAGAGTACGTCACATTCACTCTGTCTTACAAACATAGCAAATTTTATACTGACAATATTAAATTGTGTTCTATAATTTCTAAAAATAGAGAGAATGAACCAATCAAGATTATTATCAAGGTCATCTCAAAGGCTTTTAATTATAATTTAATTTTAATGCGAGTTATGTGCTGATTTTGAGATACTAGATTAATGCATAGCCTATCATAATCTAAACGATGAACGATGAACGATAAACATTTAAATGTCCATGACCGAACATACATAAAATAACATAGTTTTATGGCAATGAAATATCGTTGGGTCCGGTGAATAATCATTGTACCTTTCATTTCACCTAATGATAAACTACACATATATATACACTTATAATGGGCTACAGGTACGCGTATCTTAATTAAATTTCCATTGTATACCTTGTTATTTTATCATTGACCAAAGGACGCGTCTTTAAATCAATTGGTGAGCTGTAGCGCCGTCAGTATAATATTATATCGATACATTGATGGAAATTAAAACATATCACAATGACAAAAACAGTCAATATTTGGATTTTTTTTTCAAAGAAAGGAATGTATTTGTTTTTAATGAAAACGTTTTGTTTTATTTATATGAAATGGCCATACTAACTGGCACGCGTACCTATACATAGTTTAATGTCTAAATATATATATATATATATATTAATACACATATTATATATATTTAGGTACCTCTGCAGCAGTAAAAAATAAATAAACGAAACCGTTTTCACCGACTTTTCAGTGCGTTTAGATGGTGATTTCGTGAATCGGACGGTTGTATTTTCTGCGTAGAAGATTTTCACGGACTTTTTATTATTTTTTTATTGCTTCTTTTCAACCATTATCTTGGAATTACTTCTACGTCACGAAATTACGGGATGTAAAACCGACGGTGACCGGAATCGTGTACCGTCCGAGCACAGGATATATGTATATATTATATATATAAGTACATACTTGTGTATGATGAAAATAATATATAAGTATACCCAGGGGCTTACACATGATTTTCTCATGGAGGGGATGAATTCGTATAAATCATACCAAAATGACCCTAGGCTTCAACCCCCTCCCTCACCAGACTAACCGAACTAGGTACTTCAAAATATCATACTCATTCCTCCGTCATATAACCAACAAATATCAACATATATCATATATATATAGTCGACATTGTTATTGCTGAAATACGTAGGTATTTAATTGTTAATATCATTTATCTTTTTGAAAATGCTGTTATATTTATGCGTCCTTAAGAATTGGTTTGAATAGTTTATCTGTAGCTAAAACATTAAAAATAATCGAAAACACGGTAACTTATAATTTATTATATGATAATAAAATATCTTTCTTTTTAGTTTATGAGTGGAGCGTTGAATGCTTTGATTTTACAATCATTTGTCTTTTTTTGTGTGTATCTACCACCACCTTTTGGAGCAGCAAAAATATTTTAATCTTCAACTTCAATATATTTGCTAGCAGGAAAGTAAATCAAATCTGCGCTTAGAGGAGTAAACAGTTAAAAATTTCCAGTACATTTCTCAATAATCGGACAAATCAAAAAACAAATAAGAAAAAAAGGGAATTTTTAAGCAAAACGAATATTCGACTGAAATAATATAGATTTTGTTCTTAAGTATAATAAATATTTATAACCGTAGATACTTGAACTATTCACCAAATATTAACGAGCATTTTTTATGCATAATAGCATTTTAAAAATATTATAACAGTTGTTCAGCTATCTAGAGACAATTTAAATTTATTGATTTTTTCTATACTAATATAGTTGATAACAAAAATGAATGCTCTATCGAACAATTTTATATTGTTTTTCTTAAATCATTCCATTAATTTTTAAATTATTATTATCTATATTTAAAAATTTTGAAAATATTTGTACTCATTTTTAATCTTTTCAGGTATTGGTATATTTGCAAAATTGTTTAGGCTTTTTAAATTATTGATGAAACATTTTAAGCTCTGTTAAAATGCTAAAAATAGTAATAATTCAACATAAGTTGTTCTATGAGCCTTTTAAAATTATTAAAAACCGAATCATATGGAAGGTAATGGTTTATAGTCGAAGTACACTTGACAATTACTATACAGCAAAGCTGTTGTCTATAACTGCATGTGATTTTTTTGATCATAAATCATAATCATAAGTCTTAATTTCAAAGAGTTTTTAAGTTTTTCAACAACTTTTACATGGTTCTAGTCACTAAAAAAACATTAAAAAATATATTTTATATAAAAAAATTAAAAATCTTATTTACGACGAGCAGCTTATGAATTATATGTATTTCAAAGATGAAATTAAAACTACAAATGTAATTTGAAAACTAAAGACTTAAAAAATATTAAGGATAAAAATATTAATAATATTTTTTTTTCAAATAAAAACGTTGTTTTGAAATAACTGAATCCATCTAAAAATACATTTTCCGAAATATTAATACTTTTACGATTATAATATAGCCATATACTTTTTTCGTAGAATCTTTCGCTTGGTATAGTTCTAAATAATTTTATATACGGACTTCCACATTTGTGTTATTTAATATTGATAAAAAATATTACCGTATCGTATTTAATATGTTCATAGCATGTATTCTTGTAAGATCGTGGTTACTGGTTAGATATGATTAAACCAAGGTTAAAAAGTAACTCCGCAAAAACTAAATACTTTATCAGTAGATATCGAGGGGACTTCATAAGTTTTCTCGTTAACTGATGACTAATTAAAAAAAGATTTTGCACTGAATCCATCTACCTAATTCTCTAATGTGTACGCTCTGTTTGTATTATTTGAATATATACCTATGTGGTTTACCGTACATAATATATCTATTGAACAATAGAGTTTAGAAATAAAATTAAAATACGTATTAAGTCTGATTTATTGTACAAACTGTCGATAGGTATTTCGCATTTGTGACGAATTACAGCTTAGAAATTAGTGTTAGAATTTCTATCATACGTGTTTGCAGGCATGTTTATAATATTGTGATGTTGATAAGTAGGTTCGAAATCAATATGTGTCCGCATTTATAATGATAGTCTAAGTTTTCACCAGTAAAAATACAAGTGCCTATTATCAGTGGATCCAAATCAATTTTAACACTGTCATATATACTCGTAATATAAACTGTACTATAGTTAGACAGAATAGTTCACCAAGCATGTTCATCCACTTTTTTCTTCAATAATGCATGTATTTAAAATCTGATTTATTAAATTTTAAAATATGTATACTTAAGACCATATTTTAAAATTATTGAGATGTTTTTTTAATTATTATATATAACTTATAAGGACTAAGGAGTGTTAATTGGGGATAAAAATTTCTACTTTTCAATTGTAAATTATAAAGTGGATAACTTTCCTGGAAATGTTGACATATCAGAATCAAAGTTTATAAGAATAGTTTTTGTGTTATATAACTTTTTTTCTAAGCATAAAAGGTCTATGGTAATGGGTTTATAAGATATGGGAGCTATGATGTCATAGTGATTTGACAATTTTAGTCGTTAAGATTAATCCATCAATATTAATAATTTATAAGAATGTCCCAAGTATAAAAACACTAAATCTTATTTTATGTCTATTATACATTTTTGTAAAACCATTTTTAAAGACTATTATCCTTGCTAAAAATATTTCAATATAGCTAAGGAATTACTCATTCGAAATTTCAATTAGGCGCATAAAAAATTATCCTTTAAATAACCTATAGTAAAAAAGCGGTTTTCTCTTTTGAGATACAGAAACTTGTATCACAACAGGACACTCCTCAAGTAGTAGAAAAAATTCAAGAATCTTAAAATATGGCCTTTGAGTATATTCGAAAATCCAAAACTTTGAATTTGAATAAATTCATTATTATTAGATCACTTTGAATAATGTGTGTGTATTTTGAAAATAAATGTATACAATTTTGATTACTCGATTTTCTGATGTTCATAGAAGGTCATTCTATCAGTATTATAGGTACATATGAGGCTATGAATTTTCTATACTGTAACGTTTCCAGATTGTGACATTGTGTTATACAATTTCGCATTATTAATATACATACCTAATATTCACACATTAGTACATTACACGTAATAGTATAATAATAGCATATTATGCATAATTTAAATTATTTTATACACGCATTAATCGTATTAATACATATTATTGTATTTAAAAAATGTTAAAAATTGTTTGTACTTAATGGAAAAAGTCAATGAGACGAAATAAGATTTTCTTATAAATAAATACTTATTTCAAAGATAATTTTACAATGACTTTTACACAACTCGTGACTAATGTCAATTTTTGCAGTGTCTAAAATGTATAAGAAATCCTAATCTTAGGTGCATGACTTTATTAATAGAGTAGAAAGGTACATATGAAAATATAATTATAAATCAACTAAAAACAATTATAAAATTGATAAAGCGTTAGTTTACATATTTGGTAATAACATGTACAATGTACATTGCATATTACGTGAATTTCCAACTCATAACATATGATATACTATATCAGATATAGGCACGTATATATCCTGAATTTTATTTCTGGGAAGGTTGATAAAAACATATAAGTATACTTAACTGAATAGGGTACCCTAAAGCACAAAATATCAGAAGATTTTTTCTTCTTATGATATACTATACTTACAATGGGCTACATAAAACAAACACTAAATAATAAGTTGAATTACCTAGTTGAAGGCTTTCCTTGTTGTATTATATCATATTTTATGTGGGTACTATCGTCATATTATACGTTCAAATAATAATAATGGGTTTTAATTTTTATTTCCATCGATTTGATGTTTTAATTTGAGGATAAATATGCTATTCAAAAACACATCAAATAGTCGAGTTCAAGAAAGTAGGTATATTTTACATTATAATTATAATGAATGGTTGATTTTTTGTACACGCAATTCATTCACACGGATATTTTTACAATTAAACGAGCGTGGCACCCCTTCAATTTTGCTGTCAAGAGTAATTAGTAGGTATATTGGTTTTTATGTAATAAAAAATTCAAAATATGAAAATATGAAAATATTTATGTGCTTATTGTGGCCAAAATATGACATATTAAAAAATATGAAATATTTTACAAGAAGTTTTTATTAAACATACTTACACTTAAAAAATTTTAACCACACTTAAAAAATAACGTACCTACTGATTATAAAAGCAAATGAACGAACTATAAAGCAACTAGTCACAAAATAGTAGATTGTTCTTTGTTTCGATTTACGGCAGATTGAACACATTTCTTGCAGAATATTGATTATATGTCTGCAAACGGGTTGATATAAAATTATAAAATACTCGTATTTAATGATGTTTAAAATTTGTGAACATTTTTGTTAATGACTAAGTACGTTTTATTTTTTTATGGTATTTATTTTTTATCAAAATTCAGAAATTTATATACAATAAAATTATGTATTTTCATAAAAATCTGCATCCTACTAATTATCAATTAATAGTATTAATATGTATGCATTGTATTCTGTTTAATCTCGATTAAATTTAAAAAAAAAAATCGAATTACACGATGACCCCCTATTGCAATATCGAGATCCATGTTCTTGATAGCTCAGTGGTGCAACTAAACACTGGGGGACCCTAAAGTCAAGTATGAAAAAAAAGGTATTCAACCTCCTCTCCTCCATCTAGCCAATCAAAAACCTTTCCATACTTACGAATTCTATGAAATTAAAATTATTTATAAAACTTAAAAAACTTTATTGGAAGAATCACTTGGATGTTGTATCAGTGCCTCAATGCCATGATAATTGTTACGGATTAAACCATTATTACTAACAATCTATAGTAATTTATAATAACATTAATTTATATATTCTACAGATATCATGGCATACGTACCTACAACAATATTTTCCATTTCCATACGGACACGATTATTAAATTTGATAGTTTTTTTAAAATTGTTTGAGGATATCCAAACCACCAAAACCTCACGAAACGCACCTGTTCGATATATTATATTCTAAACTACGTATTATTGTTCAGCATATTATACTTCTAATGCATTGATGTCTCATTGCCTGTTAAGATGAAAATACTAATCATATGTATTGGCACCTGCAGTGGATTAAGTGGATTAACCCTCAACCACACGAACGGGGGTAAATAGTTTTAATCGCTGTTACTGTGGTTAATTATTTGTGTGACATTTTTTTAGCGGCTACTGGAACTACGTACTGCATATTATGAATTTTATTTTTAGAACATAATAATTATAACATAGTATTTACGTTTGTCTGTGTCAATTTATATTACACTATATTATTTTTATCGATTTATAATAGAAGGCAAAATAATAGCTATGCAGGGTAATTCACCAAACATGATGATTATATCTGAAGTCATTTCTCACTTTAATTTTTCCGTTAATTATGAATAGGTACAATTATTTACAGAATGGTTGGGTTTTACATTATGTTTTAATGCAGATGATTCAAAACAAAATAATCGTATATTTTTAAATAAATATTCAAATGAGTAATTTCAAAAATCACGATTTGAATATACATATAGTATATACTGTATTAAATAATAAACGAGCATGGTTGGTAATTGGTAAATAATCCTATATAGTGTATAAATGTATATGTAAATTATAAATAATATGACGAGTTTAATAGAAAAAATATTGTAGGTACTATAAAAATGTATTAAATAATTACATTTATAATGTAAACATTAATGTTTAATAAGTTGAAAAAAATCATGAATTTATCTCGTTAGAGATTTGTCTGTCTATAGATGATTAACAATCACAATATTTGTCGTCGGAACTTTCATCTGGCAGTTTATGTGTTTTACTCAGCGTAGGTATCCGATTACAAATGACGGTCGAAATGTTTCGAAGAATGTTTCTCAAATGAAATAATGTTATGTTGTTATCAAATATATATTATCACGTTTCACCATTACTCAGTGTCTAGTCCAGCGTATAGAGCGTGACAATAGTGCACAGCATAATAATTACGTTATTGGGAAATTGGCATATATTTGATAAATTGGAATAAAGTATTAGCAATTAATAATTAACATAATTCACTTGTTAAATAACGATAATAGTTATGAGTACAGCTGTAGACAACACCTACAATATATTATTGATAGCAGTAAAAGTATTTAAGTGAATATTTTTACAAGTGTTTACGGAATTCGTAAGGATATCAAAATCATTAAGTATTGCCTGCAGAGTGAAAACGGAATGGACATTTTCAGTTATCTCATTTGGGCGAAAATCTAATTTGTTTATACCACATTTCGGAATAAAACGGAACCGCTCGTTGGTAAATCGGTTAATAAACTTCCGATAGCCGATAAGTCGACGGTGTCATCGTGGATTCGGGGCAAATGAGATAAAAATCGAATGGCACTGCAGGGGGACGTGATACAACGCTTGGAGTCATAATAAATACGAATTTCGAGAGCTCGCATATTATACGCCTATATATTATTTTCCGTTGGGTCTATGGGGACGGCCGTGGCGGGGTTAAAACCGTGGCTGAGCGTTCGACCAGACGTGTTGAATGCAGAACACATTACATTAATATAATTATAATTTATAATTATTTTTTGTTCTGAATGAAGAGAGTATTGTTGACGGTTTAAATTCCGGCCGGAGTATACCCATTTAATGTATATGGAGCCAATACCGTTATCTATCGGTTGCTGCAGTTTTAATAAATATGCGCACGTGGTAATGAGATTTTGTGTGGTATATTTATACGATTATTCACATCCGCAATGATAATAATTATAATATATTATTTTTCATTCGTCTATATATAGCTCTGTGCGGGAGTAATAATTTAACCGTCCACGGTAAAAAATATCCGCAGGTATTGGTTTTTGAGTCGAGTTCATAATAATAACACATTCCCAGGGGCCATTCGCCATAACCTCGCCACAATAACACATCACCGAAACATATATCTACACATTTACGAGAGACCCCCGTCGTTATTCTGACACGAATGCGCATTTGATGGCAGAAACGTATTAATCGTATAATTATAATTTAATATATTTTGGTGGTGCGGAAATTTAAAATTTTCGAAAACACGGTGTTTTAGTTTTATATTTTGTATAATATACGCTTGTTATCACTGTTACAACTTGGTTTGGGCTTTTCACCTAACATAATGTTACGCCAGTCTTCATTTTGATGATACGATCTTTTTTTAACTCTAAAAAAATCGTCTTTTATCTACTCCGTCAATATTTGACGTGCAAATATGAAAAGTTTCATTTGAAAGCGCGTGTCGTTTTAATGTTTGAATTGTACACACGGACAAGTTCAGTCGATAGAACTTTCACACGACACACCACCATTTTACCCTTTATACGTTTTATTATAATAATCGTATTTGTAATGAGTTTACGGTAAGTCGCGGAAACACACAATAGTACTTACAATGAAATCGAATCACAAAAACACGACACGCGTGTCGTATACATATTATAATCATACAATAAAGAATGAAAAGGTATTTGAAACGATTTGAAACGATGATAATACGAATATTATGCAGACACCGATAAAATATTCACTGTGAAAAGGACGTGCGTCACTATATGGTTTTTCGATGACGGGCGCAGTTTGAAGAGGGAACGAAGTCACGCAAACGAAAAAACATATTTTTCGACGTCCAGCCAAAATAATATTTGCATAACGCCAAATAATAGTACAATAAATTATTACGAGGGAAATTTATGGACCGTATGTATAGACGAACCTATAATACAGGTGAATGGAGAATACGCGTAAAAACAAGGAACTTCAGGATTTGTACCAAAGACCAAGCATTAAAGAAGATACCACCAAAAGAAAGACTGATGTGGTGGGCAGGTCATTCTTGGCAGGGTCATTGATAAAAATAGTACAAGATAATGTACCACGATGAAAGCGACCACTTGGAAGGCCGAGATTACGCTGGGAAGATAGGATCAAGGAAGACGTATAGAAAGTGAAAACAGATCGGAATAGGAGTTGGCTTTAGATAGGGAAACATGGAGGCAAATTTGTTGGACGCCATGGTCTTGAAGGCCGAAGTCACGGAAGATGAAAATAAAGTTTACTTACCGACGAGACGAGTAGAGTAGAGTACCCATCATGATCATGCACACACACATACACATGCACACACGTGGTGGTATAGATGAAAACGAAGTAATTGGAATTTATAGTATAATACTATCGAAATCGGAAAGCACCGCGGTGATGTATTAAACAAAAAGAAAAACAATTTTTACAGAATTAGAACGACGATAAATGCGAGTCTCGCGAGAGCGCGTTTTTTATTTTAGCGCGGTCAATCGATGGGGGGTTTTTTTTTATTAATTAATTATTCCGGTGGACACCAATAAACCGTGTGAGCAGCCGAGCAACACACGCACGCAGAGACGAGACGCGCGTCGTGCGAAAACTGTATTGCGAGCTGTGGAGGCGCCGGTGACCGCGACGGCGACGACAGTTGTACAATATAATATATTAATATATATATATATATATATATATATATATACATGCATAACACTATGTTCGTAGAAATAGACGTGCGTTTCGATATTTACCTGCACACGGGCATAAATTATCGTGCCTACACCTACCTAACCTACGCGTGTGCACACAGGTGTCACCTCGTTATACGACGATAACGATTTCCAAAGTACGTCACGCACGCACGCACGCACCACGTCGCACAGCAGCTATAGGTTCATACGAAATACCTATTATTATAATAATATATAATGCACACGAGTGATATATATATATATCATATTTGTACGAGTAATATATATATACAGACAGCCGACGGACGTCATAGGACCTACGATGTTGCGGTGATGTGCTCTCGTCGCCGTCTATACCTATAAATGTGTTATATAGGTAGTAAGTACGACGACATCCTAATATGCGCATCATCACATCACGATTTCTGGGTTCGAAGACGAAAACGTTCTGATGTCATCACTGCAGTAATAATGGCGCTACCTATAATATTGTCGTCTGTCGTTTTTTCAGCGCGTTCTCTCCCCCTCGTCCTACAGTAGCCGCAGATTGAGTATAAATACATAATATTACAGAATATATTATTGTATATAATATGTAGGTTAGATGTTGTATTATACGTCCAGTTCCGCATGTGTCGTGGCGCTCCTTCCGGAACAACCGTAGGCGCGATACCCAAAAGTGGGCAAAGTGATACTGAAAACAATTCACCATAGGGTTACGTTAGATAATAAACGATAAAGGCGTTAAAAGTTAACAAAACAATCTGTTTCACCGATCAAGTCCAAAGTTGAAATCGAGTAAAATATACCTACCTGATCTTAGCTCGACTAAGCAGAAGTTAATTAATTTCATCATTTACCGCCTGGTTTACGCATAAATCGTTGCGAAACCGATTTTATAACAATTATTATTAGTGATTCATGATCTACTGAATGTATTTTAAAGAATCAATTAATTTGCTGTACCGTTTCGAAAAGCTGAGTGGGCCTTAGTGCCTCAGGTTGATGACCCCGGGATACAACGTCATTATTCAAAAATTAACTAATTTATTAGAAAACCTATATTCACACTTGATATGTTTTAAACACGGTCTTAACATGAAGTATTATTTTTTAATCAAACCGGAAAATGCTTATCACAACGCAGAGGTAGACTGGGGGCAGATCGGATCAGGGAGATGCGAAGATCTAGCTGCTCGTGTATTTTTTAATAGACAATGTTGTAACAACATATTTGAACCTTGCAGGTCATATACAATTTTATCTCTAGGCTCTTCAAAAGTTTACATACCCTTTAAAAATTATGTCACTATAGTAGCAGCAGATCATAGAATATACATTTTATAAAATAACGCATAAAAACCTGAAAATCGAATACTTCTTAAACGTAGGATAAAAAAATATGAAAATTATATGGATAAGAAATAATTTAAGAAGTATACTTATGTCAGGGAATTCTTAAAAATAATACATTTTTGAAAAAAGTTATTTCGTTTCAAATTAATTTCCTCTCAAACGAAATTTATGTTTAAAAAAAATGTAATACAATTAAAATTTTTTTCACTTTCAAAATTAAGCATTAAAAATAAAAAATAAATGTTCATCTTATTTATGCAACCGTATATAAATTAAATAAATACATAAAATGTTTAAATATTGATCAGAAAAAAAGTTACACCTTATAATATAATTTATAGATAACAAAAAAAACGGAATTAGTTTATATTTATACTTTTTAAGTATAGTCAAAAAACATTTTTATGTTTCTTTTTAACTACCTATTCAATGAATTAAATAACTGTAATGCTAATGGGTAACTTTAGTTGATTTAAATTAACAAACTATTAGTAACTATTTGATGATAAACTTAAAAATAAATTTGAAACTTTTATGTATAGCTAATACTTATGCTCACCTTTACCTACTTCTGTTTATAGACTTGAGTGCCATTGACCCGATATAAATGCAAAAAAACATATTTAGTTAGGTATATAGATGAGAATATGTTACGAATAAAGTAAAAAAAAATATTAATACTACTGCCGAGACTTGAATTTTAACGAGAATACAAATACATTTCACTCGTGTATTCTAGTTATATTCTACAAACACAATATAAAAACAATTCTAGAAATAAAAAATAAAAAATCTATTCGTCGAGACTATCGATTATTATAAATATACATAACACTACATTTTATTGATGTGATGCTTCAATACGCGTGAATACCTATTGATGTCAGGTATGTAGCTTTTATATCGTTTCCACTTTTGTTTCAACGAGTGCACGTGCATACTATATATATGCCAATTCAAATTACAATATTAATGTAAGCGAACAACTTATTTATTATTATTGAATTTATATGTTGGGCACAATAATTAAATTGTTCCGCACGCGACACCGTCTGTTGCAGTGACAATAAAAAAAAAGTATATTAAGCATTCGTGTGGATATATTATATATATGATATAATATTATATTCTGCAATGGCATAATTGAAAAGTCATACCTTATCAATGATGTATAATAGCTGTTATATAAATAGTGCTAAAATGCACATGGTGTTGATATTTTCTACAGTTTTTGCGCTGAACAAAAGTTGTACAATAATTATATCCAATATAAATATTTGAGACATAATGGCGTCATATATATTATATATGTATATTATTGTATATGTGTATAGTGATACAGTTGATAAATATTAATTTTGACCTCTTAATAGTAATTAAATATTCTTACTGGGGCAGATTTACAAACTGATTTTCCATTTAAATAATATATAGTAGATAAAGCGCATTGCATGTGGCGCTCAAACAGTGATTTTAGATTCCAAATGGAGAAAAGAGATCTTACAAAGGGCTGCAAACAATTTTTGTACCAAACACAGGATTATGTCATTCTGTATTTTTCTACTACATTTCGTGTATTTTTAAGGTTACACGAGTTGTGTCCACGAGATTTTTGTGAGACATTACAAGTTGTGTGGCGATAAATTCAAATCGAGAAAATTTAACTCGTGTACTTCTGTTTTTTCATTGATACAATTTGTAAATAAATATATTTAAAAATTTACTAAATTTTATGTTATATATTATAAAACTTGAATTCAAATTTGGAAAAACATTTTTTCAGCCTTAGTTGCTTAGTTTCAAAATCAATAAAATAAAAACTTACAAACCGTGTATCTGATGTGTTACTGATTGTATTTTTTTTTCTTATAGGAAATTAGGACTATATTATGAATTATAAAAAAAAAAGGTTAGATCTTAAAATTTAAGGGGTTTTCTGTTAGAAAATTTGATCTAGTTAAAAATTACTGCAAAATGTAATAAAATCACTTACATTAGTAATCAAGAAAATTGAAGTAAAACAGTGATTTTTAATGCAAAATCTATTTTTGACAAAATTGATATCCTTATTTTGTTATGATTCAAATAATTGTAAATACTTGAAATGTTCACTAAATTATTATATAAGCATTTTTTTTTTAGATACATGTTATTATTTTCAAAATATTTTAATTTTTTGAGCTATTTATAGATATTTGAAATCTTTTGTTTGAATTAGTTCATTTCTAATCAAATGTCGATAAAAATTATTTCTCTTGGTCAATAAATTTGGAATTTCAACACAAGGTTTCTCATAATATGCAGTCCATGTTGAAACTAAAAAATATACGAACACAATTTTTACACAGGATTTTTAAATTCAAATTTGGACGAAAATAGATACTTAAACTATAAAAATGTTTCTATAATTTTGTTGTAATTCAAAAATATTATTTTTTGAGACTTGAAACTTTTTCGTACCTATATACTATTTGATTTCACCATACACAATGATATTTTCAAAATACATTAATTTTAAGTCTATATTATTACCTGTTATGCCTACTCTATTACTTGAAGTAAAATAAATTGCTGTATAATAGCAATGGAAGTATATCATGAAATATACCTATTAGTAATATAATCAATGAAAATAAATTTTTTTTTGTCAATTTTTACGTAAACAGTTACACCTGACACTTTTATATTCACACATGAAATTTTCAATATGGTTTTGAATTAACAAAAATGTGTACCAATATCCACATTCTTACGGGGAATGTAGGACATCCTGGCATGCTAGGTATATATTAAACGATTAAGTATTTTTGATAATTATTATTTGAACACGTTTTGCTATAGAATGGCCAATTTGTCACGGGCAATGTGAAATTGTAAAATAGTATATTATGGGTTTACGTGCAGATAAATTATGTGGTTGAGTTTTGCAATCGTTTAAAAACTATATCAAAATAAAAATCGTGTTTTAAATTTTCTATTTTAATTTATAACTTATGATAAGCATTGCTTAAAGATAAGCGATAGTGGTCGACTATTTTTGAATCAACATCAACTATTTAGGTATACCTAGTTTAAGTACTTACGTACCTAATGTATATATTATAAAAGAGATTTTGTATGCACTTGACAAAAACTCTCATACATTTTTATGACCCTAACATTTCTAAATTTACAAAATATAAATTTTTGGCTTATTATGTACTTTTGTTCAGGTTACCAAATACCTACCTTATATATTTCAAATGTAATTGTCAATTACCCCGTGAGCACGTTAAGTAATTTTGATACAAATATAATATACTTAATTTAAATATCAAAATTCATAACATAATGAATAATTATTGATCATTATAGATTAATTTCAAAGATGTTGGCTGACTTTCAATTGAAAAACATTAAGTAATTAATAATCAGTGTTGGAAAAACTAGTATAATAAAAGATACATATTTAAATATTTTACAACCCATACTGTTTTATAACTATGATTAAATTAATAAAATGTATTTAAAACTATTCTAACTACTGACTACGGTACATAAATAAACCGAGTTTGTTCTAAACCAAATGTTAAACATTCGTAATAGGAATTTATATTTTATTATAGGTAGGTACATAACAAAAATCATTTTAAACAATTTTTTTTGGAAAATCGGTTTTTAATAAAAAAAAATTTGTTTTTCCTAAACTCTAAAACCCGTATTAACCAATATAAATTAAAATAATAATGTTTATATTATTAATTCAAATATTTGTTTAAATTTTTTATCCTGGTTTTTGAAAATCCAAATATATCCTGCATTCGAAACTTGAAATCCGGGAGCAAAGGCCTATTCACATAATTTTATGCGGTACATCGATATATCAACAAAATTACTAACAAAAATGTATAATATACTATCATAATATAATTAATAAATAATTATAATTATAATGTTTAAAGTTTATGATAACCATTTATTTTTTCAATATGTCATATTACAAACATAAAAATAAACTATCTAAAAGTTGTATTATTATTTTGTATATCCTTTGAAATATAGGCTAACACAGTGACTTCATCAGAATCATTAAACATTTTTTTCACACTTAGCCATGGTGTTTCTACGGGGAGTTTTGGGTGTTGAAATTTTCTCTACCCATTAACATTCCCCACTAATATTTATATTATATATTATTTATATATATATATATAAGAAAACTGTAAACATTTAATTTCATTTATACTTAACTTTCCCCCACATTTGATAATCCCGGGTATACAACTGAATGTAACACAGGGGCGTCATTTGGTGGGTGGCAGGGTGTGCGGTTGCACCCCTTACTTTTAGAATGTCACAACTCACAATTGGCCTGTGCCTTGCTGAAGCCTAAAATAATGCACGAGCCACGAATGCACAATTATTTATATGATTAAAATCAAATTAATAACCGGTCTATAATGTATGGAAATAATTGAGTGCAGGATAATAATATACATATACGTATGTATATCTATTTTTATATGGCCTGGTGAAATTTCAAAATGGCCTGCTTGAAACTTCGCACACCCGAAAAAAAAAACCTGAAATGACGCCCCTGTGTAACATACTACGTTTTGACAACTATGCTTTTTAACAAAAACAAAAAGAAGATCCAAATTTGAATACTCCATCCTTAAAATTCAAATGCCAAAGCATAAACAAAATGGTTTCCAAGTATAGCTTAGAAAACAGTTAAATAGTATTGATCATCAGGTATTATTCAGTGTAAATCACTGGAGGTAAACCCTCGCAGTCACACTAGGTAGGATTCCTAAGGTAGGAATCTTAAATTTAAGAAACAAATAGTATAAAAAACGATGATAAAGAAACAAACATAAAACATCTTACTGAGGAAATTATCAGGTGGTGAATCGGGAGCAAACAAAGGATTAGCACTATATTATGTTTATCTGTTATTTGTTAATGAGTACGCCTGTCCTATATTGAAACCAGTCGAAACGTACTAATTACGATGTCAGTGCATTAAACGGAACATGCAGAATATTAATGGTCTTGGACCATCGCCAATGGGAATGACAACACCAAAAATAAGAAAATATGCATCAGTGTATATCTAGAAAGAAAAAAAACAAGCAACCAACTTTGGCCCTATGTAAAGACACCGGATAGAAACCCAAATCATAGCTAACCTTTATGAAAGTAACCAAACAGTTAACAGGCGCCTATAATAAAAAAAATCGGAAGCACATCGAAATACAACGCTGGAGCAGAGAATTATTGCGACTTGCAACCATAAATGCCTGTCTCCCTAATTGAACATTTATCATCTGGTGGAAGCCTACCATGGACCCTTTTTAAAACATTAAGCAGATTAAGAGTTGGGGTGGCCAAAACAATGCATAACATGATTAAAAAGGGAAGAGACTTAGCTAGGACTTGGGACGTTGGGACTTGGAAGTTAAATGGATAACCACACATTACAGTACAGACTAGTTCCATTACCATACACAATGAATCATAAATCGATACTTAACGAACAATTGATAGATCTAATAAACATTGTTTAACACAGAATATTTATTGAGCATTACACAAATATGTAGGCACTTATAAATGTTATTAGGTGTGTTAAACTATTAAACTACCTATTGGTACTTCATCTTCATTACATAATACATACCTATTTAAATTTATATATTTACTGTCATAGATAAATTTTATATTTTAAATGGTATGTACACTATAACTGGTAAATGTATAAGTGATATATCAAACAATAGAATTTTAGAGCACTGGAAACGAGAAGAAAAATATGAAGAAGACCACTACAAATTAGTATCTTCCTTGAATCATTCATCTAAAAGTATGACACATACAGAGCTGTTCTGGCAAGAGTGGCCCCTTTTTCGGGATTCTTGTATTTGCATGACATTGTAGACCCTCTTATAATAAAAACAATTATATTTTGGCGCCTCTCTCAAAAAAACAGTGGGTCGTCACTCGTCACGAGATTTCTCTGGCAGGTGTGAAACACCGAAATTATTTTGTGTAAAAATATACATGAAAACGAAAGGGAAATAAGCCATATCAAAAGAAATTAACATAGTAAACCTAATCAAAAATAGACTAAGAAACTAGGTTTTTTTTAAAAGAAAAATCATACTTTACTTTAATGCCGTGTTAGATGTTTCGCGCTTTTCTTTTGCTTTCCCTATACGTGACCACTCCAACAACCGATCTCACTCATTGCTACATCAAAATTGACCCAGGCTTCAACCCACTTAAAAGCCGGTACTGGGCATATAGGTTGGTATGTCTATAGATTTCTTGTTCAAATGTCTCAATATTCATTCACAATCACTTTTATTAGGTACTGTTTGATATTTTAAATTTAAATTATTATTTATTAATACCTTGTCGACATTAGTCGTTTATATTATATTGTATCAAATAAAAAAGGGGGAGGTAGGTAACCACTGTCCTGCCTGTCCTGTTCAGTAGGTGTGTAGTGTGCCTCGTAATTGAGTATAAATCACTGTTATAGTGTTAAAATTTTAGTTTAATGTTAGTTCATCCGATCGACTGTTGTCTGCTGTCAGATAATATTATTCTAAGTAAATTTTATAATAAATTTATATTTTATTCATTGCTATTAAAATAATTTGTTTTTTAGTAATATGGAAGATCGAATAAATTTTTACTAAAAACCGATTTAAAGCAAATAAAAGTTGTTTTGTGTGGCCGAGTGTCTTGTTTCTACACTCAGTTATGTACAGCCGGCGTTGCTCGCTTTCGAGTTGGATGACCACCCGAGATTTTTAGCAATAAAATTACAAAATCCTTATAACACATACATTACGTATTCCAAACTAACTGTTTCCCTACTCAAACAGTTCCCGAGCTTATTATCAATAAAAAAGAAAAAGAAAAAAAATCGAAGAACAGTGTGAATACTGCATAGGTTCGTGGTATAAAATATAGACAAATGTAGAAAAAATAATATATTTGCGCATTTGAAGTTAAATTTTGACAAAACTTGAAGTCATTTTGTAGGTTAAGTTATTTAAAGAATATCAAATTTTTATTGTTAATGATTAGAAACTTTAACAAGGATTCTAATTGATATTTCAACTGTAACTAAAAAAAATCTATAAATATTTAAAAAAATTTTTAACAAAATTAGATAATTATACGAATAATAATAATTTTAGTTACACATATTTTGCTGAAATTGAAAAATATTATTTGTGACTTGTGGGTACTAGAAAATTTTTAAGTATATATTATTATTATATTTTATCCAATAAATAACATTTTCAAATGCAATCATTTATAGCACCTAATATATTATTATATATTTAGTTTTTAATTCTAAAAACTGAATTAAATTATTATTACTATTTTATAATTTATATTAACATTTATTTTATGAGAAGTTTTGGAATGATTAATAAAATAATACCATGCATAAAACATTACCATTGGGTAGAAAATGCTATCTTTGAACAGTAAACACACGGAAAACGTAGTTATTTTGTGTTTAACTTAAGAAACTTATTTATTTATTTATTTGTTATTGAGTTAAAAAGGCTTCAACATCTGAGGTCATTAGTTTGTAGTTTTTAAATATTGATCTTATTACTATAGGAGTACACTGTATTGAAAAGTTGAAGGAGTTTGTAGTACCTATAAACTTTTTACAGTAATACTTATTTATTTATTTACATAAGCGATTATTCCTCCACCTGTTATCGTATTCAAAATTAATGTAAATCATTCTTCTTCACCCATAATCGAAGTACTCTTCTCAGCTATTCCAAAAATTATGATGCCTCAACCTTATCATTACTTTTCACACTGTTTTCTATACATTTTTTAAAAATATTTTCTGTTTCATGGTCTGTTTAATTATTATAGTCTCTGGTAGAAATATTATGGTATTCGCCAATAATGTATCATTTACAATGTATAATGCATTATATAATTTTTTATTTATCCGATTCCATGACATTTCAGTTGTTTTTAGCCGATGATACTGTCGAAATTTAAGAATATTTGATACAAAATGTAAATGTATTTCCCTTTTTACTGAACATTTTTGATTTCTTTTAAAGCAATGGCATTTAAAAATGCATGTGAATATAACTGCTATGTCTCGTTCGTAACTGATCTCATAATGTCGACTGTAACTCAAATAAGAAAATAATATAATATTGTAAAAACACGCATTTATTTTTGAAATACAAACTAGAAATTTTCGTTAAGATCGCAATATTTGTTTATCGTAATAAATTTGTTACGCCCAACTTAGACTCGACGATTCATATAACTATGATTGCTCACCGTTATAATACAATATAAAAGTGTACAAGCATTAAGTAACACTAATTATTACGTTCACTAATATCTGTCCGTCACGCGTACGCATCATCACGCTTTACATATATTTGGGTCAGTTCGGTTTAATTACTATTACACAGACCTTGGATCGACGGAAGTTTTTATCTCTGTTCAAACGTCGGTATACAGTTAGCTACCGCTGACATATTGCACCTATATTATTTAACTGTGTTAAAAAAATTAATTTATAAAATGATAAACAACACCTACACAGGTAGGTACATAAAAAAACCTCGGAAAAAATATAATGATCAGACTGCGTTTGTGTTGAATGAAACACGGAAGAGTGCGTGTACAGCAACTAGCAAGTTGGTCGCACGCACTCGCGCATACAACGAACATAACATGTTATTTTTAAAAAAACATCGGTGGTTATAATATCTATGGTTAAAAATTTTAAATTTGAAACCGCTTGAGATATTATATAGTGTGTACTAGTAAGACACGCATTTCCATCTATTGCTGTGCTACCGTTTTTTTAAAAAAATATTATTACGCGTATTCACTTCCACTCTCCTGCACCTATATAGAAGTATTAGCCTGCAAGTACCTACACAGTGAAGCCTCTAAATGTCGGACACACTCAATCGCAAAATGTTTGTTCCCTATTGGTAGGCATATCCTGCACTTTTACAAGAGTTCAGTATGTGGAAAGTTGTTGTAGTTGCAGGTTCCCTCCAATAAAACGTCCGCTATTCAGAGGTATCGGTATTTAGATGAGATGTCGTTTGAAGGGGTTTCACTGTATTACCTATAGACTTGACAACTTATCGGCTGGCTTAAGTACATTTATATTGTAATTTATAATGCACTATGGTCTATAGTATGATTAAGTAATCATGTCAAAACTTTCTGACGTTGAAGCAGTCAAGCAGAGACCTATTCTATGAAAATATAATGCGGTGTAAAAGCCTATTATAGCAGGTATACCTATACGGAATTGCTGCGTATATATATCGCGAGTCGTATATAAGTCGTAACTGTTTTAGATTCTGTGAAGGAATAAGGTATAGGTATATATATTATTGAGCTATAGGAAGTTTTCTTTTACGAAAACGATTTTTGTGACTGTAAAACACTAAAAAGCTATTCAATCGATTGAACTCTGCACAGACAGTATTTTAGAACGAGCGTTTTTTGAATTTCTCAGTAGTTGGTTAGCGTAAAAAATTCATTGGAAAAACAGTGAGAAAAAAAGTAAAGTTTTTGCGGTTTACGGTTTGCTAGTTTTTAAGTAATTTTAACAAAATCTCAATCATTTTTTCCCTAATATACAGCACGAGCTGTGCTAAAATCTTTTTTTAATATTGTTTTTTATAATGCAATCGTTCACTGTCTATCTAATACTTAAATAAATAATACATCAGTGACATGCAATGAAGCGTTCGAATCGATACACTAATGATCGTCGCCAAACATAATATTTGTATTGTCTGTCGTTCGAGGTTGTTGAATATCGTTAATAATGTATTAATATAGTCAATGTTATCAATGTTTATTCAACTATATTGGGGTGTTGGTATTTCACAGTTTTTCGGCCCAAATAAACCTACAGGGCGATTCTCCAATCATACGACCATCATCTGCTCTTTTTTATTTTAAAATGAGCTTATGAAAAATCTGATTTTTTCGTATTTTTAATTAAACTTAATGACCTTATTATCGATAGCTAAATTCTTTTACCATTTAATAAGTGTACTGCGGTGATTACTAACTAAACGGTTTCAGATGGGATTCATGTTTGTCCTGAACATTTTTAATTAGATTTTTATTATTTTTTACAACGTCGATACATCTTAACCGAAATTCAAACTGACTTTGTGTACTAACTACTATAAGGATGATATAAGTTCATATTAATATATTTCGATTTTATAGATTATATCTAATGGCTATGACGATTTATAAACTATATAATAATTAATATTAATTGATCAACATTTTATATTTTATAAAAATCTTCGATTTTAATAAGCACATATTACATCCTCATAATTATAACCACACTATATACTATAGAATAAAAAATATATACCAATATACTTATTTTCACGATACAATTTTTATTTATACATGTATAACATAATATGTTATATTATATAACATTATCATTATTTATAAAAACTAGTATTAAATATTATACATCAACCTCTTCATAAAAGTCATCTGCTTATTAGTTTATAGTAAAAGAGGGAAGTTTGCATTTGAAAAAAATAAGTTTAAAAAAAGACCGCTCTTCAAAATATGATGTAAAAAAACTTAAATATTTGAAAATATTTATGGCCCTCAAGAACATAATAATATCATAAGACGTTAGAATACGAAAAAAAATTTGAGGAAATTAACAAATGTTGTAGTATAGGAAATCATGGTGGTGATAATACCAAAATTTAGGCTTTTTTTAAGTCATGGAGTGTTCAGACATGAAAGACATGCCCCCCCCAAAAAAAAAAATTAATACACCACTGGACGTATTGTACATAACACATAAGGTGTAATGTATTCTTGCGATGTTCCAAAATTAAAAACATAATACCCATAGTCTTTTACGGCTTTACAGCACTTGCTATTAATTTTATAAATTCCAAAGAGTGCAAATTCTACAAATCGACCAAGCTGATTCACCTCGATTATAGGATTATAATATACGAGTAATAGTGATGTTTTATAACGCAAACATCCGTTGAATAACTTTGCACTCAAAAGTGTTGACATTTGATAAAAAAAAATTTAATAGTTACAACGTTATAGATTATAGGTATACACAGCAATGTATTTTAATCATTAAGTTAGTTTGGTTTGACATTTTTTAGACTAAAAGATAGGTCGGCTTGAGCGATATTCGTCTGACATAACTACATAAGACCATATATTATTATTGCCGTCGACTGTACGATATTCTATATGGAAACCTACGGAAATAACCGTGTAGGTACATTATTTTGCGACTAAGCGACGCGCATCAATGCGACTGATTCGGTCGGAATTATAATATCATTTAATTTCATTAGGCGTAATCGTCTCGCATATTATTAATGTCCGCACATCATACGATATTTCATGCGTGGGTCATATATTTTTATTATAGACTTCTATAATGTATACATATAAATATTCAACGAAAAGGCATTATGCATATCATAGAACTACGAAGATGGTTGGAAAAAAAAATATATAATGTGACGTTTTATATTATTATTATAGCGCCGTAGACAAAAATACAAAATTATTACTCAATTCGCGTCGCGCAGGACGACGGTAACAGAATATTCACGTCCTGCGCAATATCTCCAACCACTTTGTTGTGATAATATACATATTATTTTATAACAGCTATAATATTTACGTACGTGCAAATCTTTCGGTTCTTATGAAATTCATCTGCATGTGATCCCACTTTTTATAAGTGTATTTTGGTAAATATCAAACGGACCCTATAAATATAATCATATATAATGCGAAACGTGATCATACGATCAGATCGTTTAACTGTTTTTAACGGCCAAAGCTATGCAAGTCTTCGACTGTGTTTTATTTATTTTATTTTTAAGTTTCGAAAGGTATTTAAGGTTTGACATAATCTATTATGATTCTAGTGCCACGAATTACACAAATGAGTTAGAACGCAGTTAAAAACACAATCACACGCATACACGATACATACGTGCAATATTCACGTTCGTAAATTATATTTTTTAAACCAAATTTTTGAATCAGCACCAGGGAATACCTACTATAAGCCTTCGGATAAACATTAGTTATCTTAACTACCCTACCTATACTTTCTACTTATGGGCAAATTTTTCATTCATTCTTCGAAAATATAATACAGTTGAAAACATCCGTAGGTTTTATAAAAATTCAAATATTTTTATATAATTAAATATACTATTAGTGACTAGTAGGTACATAGAAATCATGTTCCAGAAGAAGGTTCTGAGAAAATAAATTTTTTCGATTCCATGTTATTTTTGTCAAATCCTGCAGTAGGTATATAGCTTATAATCTTACAAATTATACTGCATGTGTAAGTTAGGTACTTATAGTGTTATTGATATTTCGAGAGTTTGTTTTAGTGGTTTTACAATTGTTTTAAAAGCAATGGAATTTTAGTCTGTACATATATGAGAACACGTAAGTCCTACGCTACTATATATATAAACATTAATTAATTGAATCATTCTTTACTTAATTTTGTTAAAAGCTTGGTTTCTGTAATATGGATTATAGGGCATTATTTTTCAATTGCATTGCTCCAGTATACCTATAATAGTTACTGCGGAATAAAAGTGTTTATTTCGATATTAGTCATCAGGTCATGTAAAATTTAAAATATTATCTTGATTTAGATATAGAACGTGCGTTAAAAATATACGTGTGTCTAGCACATCAATAAGCATGAGTTATCAAAAAATATTGATAAAAAAATACATATTTTCGTGCGGTCAGTGGTGTTATGGTTGTAATTCTATAGATCGCGGGAAAATGTTATCGTCGGAAAAATGTTTGCCCGCCGGCTAATATTAGTCGCAGTCTAATCGTAATCACGTGATTCCTATGAATTACTATGTGATCGTGTCGTTTCGTGAAAAAACAGCAAAAGAAAATGTTGTTTACAAATAATAGTATAGATATTATGCACGAGTACAGCATTAGTAATTTACGAAATTCGAACCTGCGGAATATTTTTAACAGCTTGATAACGTGTACATTATTATTAGCAGACATTTATTGATATTGCCATTGTACCAGACATACTGACTGTGTGTAGTACAGTGACGTAGTCGTGATTGTTCAATGGTGAGAGGGGGTGGGCTTGAAAATCTATAACGCTTCAAGTTGTCAAAAACTCACGAGATTAGGTTTGAAAAATAAAGATGATGATTTTTTAGTTCTTAATACTCGTATAATAGTATATAATAATATTATATTATGATGCGTACTTCTTATTTCCTTCTGATTATATATATAGGTGTAACAGATAGAACTGACTTTTAGAATAACTTTTGTTCTAATTAATATATTTTTTATTTTTTTATTTTTTTTTTTGTTTATTATTAAGACCCTTGCGCTACACGTACAATATAAAAAAAATTTTCATTTTTTTAATAGTACAAATAAAAAAATTTTAATTTTTTAATTTTTGTTGGAAAAATTCAAAATAGCCAATTCGTAAATTTAATTAAAAGAAATATTTTGATGGTAAAAATATTTATCTAAATCAATTAGTTTATTTTTTAGAATTTTTTAAAATATTAATATTTTTTTGCATAAATTACTTTGGAGCGTTATAACTTCTTTCAAATATTATTTCTGAAATGAGTATATTTCTTAAATTAGTTATTAATTATATAATTTTCGCAATTTTTGTTGTAAGTTTAATTAGCATAATTTTTTTTTTTTTTTTTAGTCAGTTCTATCTGATTTATCCTGTATATAGGTACATATAAGAGTACGATGGTTTTCTGATTTTTGAATGCTATATAAAAAGTGTAATTAAAACAGAGTTGGTATATAACTGTTTTGATTGTTTAGAACGTGATATTTTCACTTGTTTTTTTAGCTGTTATTAACACAATTTAATCGACTATCATAAAATGTAAAAATATTGGTATTGGTGCACCATGATAATAATAATAATAATAGTAAAAAAAAACAATAAGTACGTTTGAAAAATATACACATCTGAATTTTTTGTTGACGAATTAGGATTTTTGGTTGAGTATAATCACAGTAAAAAAAGAAATAAGTTTTTTATTTTATTTTTTACTATGAGTTAAATTTAAATTTAAAACTAAAATATATAATGTATAAACTTAAGCAAATAAGTGTTTAAAAATGAATATTAGATTTTAAAAAGTATTTGAATACTTTTACTCAAGTGCCTACCTAACAAGACTGGAAAAGTGCAGTATGCATTTTTCGCATTTACGTGCCTATAGTAATAATATATTTCTCGTTTCAAAACGCGTTACAGCACACATGCCACAGTTTATAATTAATATGCGTGGAAAGAACTTTGTGTTAGTTTTTTTTAAATTTTTTTTTTCATGCTTTATATACTGTACTGGTAGTGTCGATTAATAAAATGGATCGGTCTTTGATTTATCCTTAATTTATATTGTTAAATATGTTTTCGTTTTGTAATGACTTTTTGTTACACAAATTAAAAAGTTTTTAATGTACACACTCATATATTATTAAAAAACGACGATACGCGGTATTTTTAATTTCTGAAAAAGGGATATCTTTCAGAAAAAGTTTTATGTGTCATAATTATTGAGCCTATGGCCACGCATGTGTGGCTGGGCCGCGGCACTTTGTTATCCAGCTATAATAAACATTTAAAGTTTTGACAGAAGGTGGAGGAGGAAAGAGTGATATTGTTAAACTGGTGTATGTAATATTATTATCATATAATATTATATATACGCATCGGTACTGCGAATGTGCATACAAATCAAATTTGTACTTTGCACTAATGCAATTTGTAATGAACTAATGAAACGGCATCAAAACTTTGAGCGCTTTCAATTTAATAACTACATGCGGTCGATATCCAATTATAATATTATTATGTTCAAATGTTTAGCGAGATAATGTTAAAATAATAATAATAACGGTCAGAACTCGGAGACTTTTACTATTGTTTGGACATCAGTCGATTCCCATCTCGATCCGATCGGCTAGCACAAGCAACTAGCCAGTATATTATTACTCTTTGTCCTATTGACGATAAATTAAAAATCAATAATTTTAATCAATGATTGGATGTATTGGAAATGTTATACGTGCTGTTTATAACGCTATAGGACAGAAAGTAATTTTTTACATGCTATACAGTTTTATGGATTCCCATTTAATAAGTTCACAGAATTTAAAAATTATATCACATGAATTGAAACTATGAAGTTTTCTGTATCGAAAAATACATTTTATAGCTCTGAAAATATTTATTAAACTAAGATTTTTTTTTTTAAATTAAAAATTATATTTATGAATTTATAATAAATACAAAAAAAAACACTTCTAATTATAACAATAATAATTGATAAAAATAACATGTAATAATTAATACCACAGTATAAATTATATTAGAATTATTTAAAATAATGATTACAAAAATCATAAAAATATTGTACATTAAGCATTGAAACAGAACATACAAATGTTAACATTTATAATGATATTTTAGGTTATTGAATTAAAAATAATTGTGGAATATAATTAGGTTGTTATGAATTATACATAGATTTATCGTATAAGTAAAAAACAAAAAAAAAAAACGGGTAAGTCGTGGATGTCGCTCTGCTGTACAGTAGGTTACTGTAATGGATGGGATTAAATATGAATGCAATGATAGGTATCATTGTATACGAAAAACGATTCTGAACGGAGATGATTTGTCAGTCTAGGATATATTATATTTAAATATTGTCAAATATTCTATTTTGAAACAAATATTTTATTTTTCAATTAAGACGCATTTTGCATAAGGCACGGTGTTAAATTGTATTACCTTAGATATAAATACAAACAATATTATGAATTTTTAACTACAAAATAATTTGCAAATATTCATGGTTTTGACGAATTTTTGTCAATATTTGAAATTCAAATGTTAATAAAAATTTAATTTGAATTTCCGGTGGACATTTTTCTTGTGATAAAGATTGAAAAACTTGTAACGAGCCTTGTATTAAATTTTCAAATCTTAGGTATAAAAAGAAAAACTTTTATGAATTTCGATATATTACGTATTATGTCAAAATTCAAAATTTGAATGCTTATAAAAAAAAAATTGTGACTATGAATTTATTTTATTTTTCAACTGCTAGTGCAACAATATATTAAGAGCCTTGTATTAAATCTTCAATATTTTCTATCCAAAAAATAATTTTTTATCGATATTAATTTAAAAAAAAACTAATAATGATCGCAAATTGCATATACCTATGAATAGTACAACATAAGTCAAATTTTGAAAATTTCATGGCAGATAGAATATACTTATAAAAACATTCGGTGAAAATTTCATGTATCAATTGTCATTTGTTTTAAAGTTACATCAATAATCAAAATCGATTTTGTCGAAAACTGATTGTGCGTAAAATTTCCCGTTTTTCCCTTAATTTTTAGTTTGTTTATCCCGATTATTTAGAAAAATATATAAGAATTTTTTACTTTTGACCCTCAAAGTACCAACTAGATTCACTTTCTGATCGAATAAGGTACTGAAGTCAAAAATCAAAGCATTTTTACTGTCCCAAAACGTGATGACAGACACAAAAAAATATATATATTTATGGTTTTGACGAATTTTTGTCAATATTTGAACTTCAAATGCTAATAAAAAAAAATTGTGCCTATGTATTCTTATAATTTTTTAATAACTATAAGAATAACTCATGAGAAACTTTGTATTAAAATTTCAAGTATTTTGATAGGGCTAAAAAAAATTTATTGACACTTCAAAAAAAAAATGTTCAGTAAAATTGAAAATTTTAGTTGTCTATAAATATCTCAAAAAAAGTCAAAATATTTTGAAAATTAAATCATATAAAGAAAATGCCAATTTTAATGACTGGTAAAATTTTCAAGTATCTACTACATATACTTTTTGAATAATAACAAATATTTAAAATCGTTATCGTTACGCTATTTCGTAAAAATTTAAAATTCAAACGCACTTGCAAATTTTCGCGTTTTCGACAGATTTCGTAAAAATTTGAACTATAAACGCTTATAAAAAAAAATTGTGACTAACGATTTTTGAACTTTTTAACTACAATAAGAACAACTCATAAGGAATCTTGTATTAAATTTTCAAGTTTTTTTGGTTATCCAACATTTTTTTACCGACACTTTAAAAAAAAATTCTAAAAAAAAGTCAAACATTTTTGAAAATTAAACTGTATATATATAACACTAACATAAACATTTGGTGAAAATTTCAAGTATTTACAGTGATTAGTTTTTGAATTACAACCATATAAAAAAATCAATATGTTCGAAAACTGGTTTTGCGTAAAAATTTCAGTTTTTCTGTAATTTTTTTTTGTTTTTCTCGATATTTTTGAAAACTGTTGGAAAATGTTTACTTTTGACCTCTATAATGCACCAAGGATATTCACTTTTACATCGGAAACCACCCCCAAAGCTTGAAATTTAACCATTATTTCGACTAGTTATGCTGTACACAGACACAAAAACAAAAAAAAAAAACACATCATTGTAAAATCAATACATTCATCACTTCGTCCAGAATCTAAAAGATGAGAGAAAATAACTTCTTAATAGTTAGCGTGTATGCTCCTCTTCATAGAGCAAGTCACTGTAATATTGATGTGTTGAATTTTAATTCAACGATAAATCATTGCATAAGCAAACAAAACTGTTCTATGCTGTCTATGACCATCAGACAATATTATTAAGCATATTTTATTTCATGTACAAATTGCTATAACTTATAGTTTTTATCACTACTTATTATTACGAGGTATAAAGTATATACTTACGGTGTTATGTGAATTAATTTTTGTCTAAAACATAACAAATTTTTTTTTTTGCTAAAACTCATTATATTATGTTAATTATTATCATGATTGTTCTTATTGATTGTAACAAGTCATAAAATTGTTAATAGTTTAGGAAAAAAAATATAGGAAATCACGTCGAACCGCTTCCATTTTTTGCCAAATAACTTAAAGTAAGCATTTTTTGGACAAATGCCGACAAGACAGAATCTATGTTATTTTTTCGAGGAAACTCTGCTCATCGGTCGGTTTGTATAATAGTAAGTAATCAAACATACTTCATAAGCACTATGAATAGTTAAGTGTTATTTTATTCATACTATATAAGTATGGTATTGAAAATAAATCAATGGCCAAAAGAGCTTTTAAAAAATTATATATTTGAATTGAACCAGTAAAGTTAGGTATTTATATAGATGAAAAAAATAATTTTGCCATGAGTCCTCATTCTGAAGGAGAATTTGGCAAAGACGCAATCATTGTATAAATGTCTTTAAAGTATAAAGCATTATACAACGGAAGAAGTTATAAAAACAAAAAATTTAAATTTATGATGTTTTATGATGGAAAACTAATATCAAAATAGTAATAATTGTTACTATTTCAAAGTTCAAGAACAACTTAGAGATTACAAAATTTAGATTATGTCATTGCATTATTTGGACACGCAAAAGTAATTAATACGGTTTTTCATTTTTTAATTCAAATCAACATAATCAATAAACATTTTTTTATAGGTTTTGTAAGTTTTAAAATATTTAAAGATGAAGAATTTCGGTAAAAAAATATTGAGCCTATTAAAAAAAATGTGAACCTTTTTTCAAGGGCATTTCTGCGTTGAATATTAGCAGTATTTTTGGTTTTAAAACAACATTTAAAATGTGTCTAGATTTAATTGATGTGAATATGAATATTATTTTAAAAATGTATCACATTCTACAGTTATTCAAATAATTAATTTTTCATTAAGTTTGCATAAAAATCTCGTGCTTCCATTATTTTTTATTTTTAGGTTATTCTTTAAAATAGTTATATTTTTATCAAGTTAAAACAAGATCTAATTTGCTTAGTTAATATCACCATTTAAGTTAATAATTCAAGTATTATTATTATTACTGTTTAAATAGAGAAAAATATGCTAATGACAGACTCAACCTTTTTTACACAATATTGAAAAACGATGAACTACCACTACTCAGAATCAAAATTGACATTGTCTTATAAAGTTACACTAGTAATGCGTGAGTCTTCCTGTCTTTTCATTGTTATTTAATTAGATTTTTTCGATTTTTTTCAATATAGTATACCTGCTATTCTGAATTTTATGATACCCCAAACTATAGAACTAGAAACAATAAGGCCAACTAAAACCAATTTTCTACCAGAAACTATTTACTCTCAAAGTTGAAAATAGAATCTTTTTTCTTCTCCAAAAAAAAAAAAAACTTATAATACATTTATCGATCGACTCAATTTCTGAAATCAATGTTTTAAGAAGAATAGAATAAATACAATTAGATTATGCAATTACAATACAATATTACCGTAGATTTATAATAATATGTTAATCAAAAAGTCTATTGTTTCAACCTCACAGAATGTGATTTTAACTATGAGTCAAGTCGTGTGAAAGACAATAACGATAACAGATTCATTAATGTCGACGATACCCTCTGAAGTGGATTTCACAACACTCGATTTTAAAGAGAATTATTTAGGCAGCTTCTTAGTCTCGGCCGTGGATTTCTATTGATCGTAAACACTAAGCGGTTATATTATTAGTGTTTGTACCTTGTATCCCAATTCCGTATCGGAATAACACTCGGGAACACCACACATTGTTAAAATGATATTATGTCTGGCAACTCTCGTGCACCTGACAATGTATGTATATAGTTTTCCAATCGTAAACACATCTTCATTCATCAAATGTAATTTTGTGTACGTCGTCGCGGACTTAAACGATATACGAAATATTCTAATTGCGGCCAGTTTGTTTATATTTACAAGAACATATTAATTTTAATTTTATAACTTTTAAAGTCATAAAAATGTTTGTTAGGTCACTACTCATTATATATATTATTATTATTATCGGTTGTACTGTTATCGGTGATTCGACCGAGCACCGGATCTATAAAATTATTGTTAAGTCAGTCGATATAGTACCGCGCGACCGAGTGCGCGTCGTTCGACCCTCTAAGCTATTTTGTATTATTAATTGTAATATTTCAAGTTATGTTTGCATCAGCTAAATAAATTTATACCCAAAGTAAAAAAAAAAAAAAACCAAGTCGAGTAATTAGTTTCATGAGTACCTACCCAAACCACGTAACATGATCTAAAAAAACAATGTTAATATTTTTAAAAATGTATCACATTGTGATATTGGACATTGATGTGCTGTATAAAAGGTTTCAAAAGATTCCATAGAGTATCTGTAACAGCTAATGAATGTATACTAAACATGTCATAAATGTTTGTATTCAATGACGAATCAACGTATAGTACTACAATATGTAATTTACATAATATATCTACTCATTTCTAAAGAAATTTAATGATATTATTATTAGTAAATCATTTTTCTGGTTGAACTAATTTTGGATAAATAAATCGCAATATTATTATACTATTATAATTGTTCCATTAACGAATACTACAAATATTACGACTTGCACTTCTTGTGGAACTGAACTCTCAGCTAACCATGTAATTACCCAATGACTCCAATACGCAGATGAACAATGAAATTTCGAAATACCCAACACACTAGATGTAGCCCTCGGACCCGACGAACTACCACCACACAAATCCTTAAATTCTTAAGCAAAATAAATCTGTATAATAAAATTTAAATCTAAAAAAAAAAAAATGTATGTATAAATAACTGTAACTAATATCCTTTGTCGCCGATGTTTATAAGAACAATAAAAAAAAAAAATACTACCACTAAGCGTATAATAAAAATCACTTATATTAAAAATTATGACATGATATATAAATTGGGTGTTTAAAATGTCACTCAAAAAATTTAAGCAAATGTTATTAAGAGGACGCTACACCCGTGCGCATGTGTTGTCAGCGTATTTTAATTTTTAAGTGCATAACGTATCAAATTGTACGCTCAGCAGATCACGTTTAGCTCCGTTAGTTTAAAATGTAGAGTGAATTGATCTCGTATAAAAATTAAAGGTGACATTATTATCAAGAGCTTCTCATAAAACGTTTATTATATTTTAATTTTAAAGCGAGTTATGAGTGTTTTGAAATCGTAAATTGTTTATATATCTTAAAACACTCATAACACGCTTTAAAATTAAAATATTAAAAGCCTATGAGAAGCCCTAAAAAATAATTAATAACAACAGTTGAAAAAAATATTAACTCAACTCGTGGTTATTTTCATTAATAGCTTAAAAAGGAATCAAGTTATAATATAATGTATGGAATATTGTGTTAAAATATGTTGAATGTAGCTTATGAAAAGTTTTTATGTATTTTTAACTACAAAATAATGTTCAATCGTTCATAATAATTATCCAATATTCTATACAGTATATATCGAAAGTTATGAATGTTCATTATATGTTTCAAAATAACGATTTCATTAATTGAGTTTTTTTATTTGAAAAAAAAAATATAATGATAATAATAACTATTAATATAAATATTATTTTACTAAGGTTTGATAGTGAAAAAAGATTTCGAATACTCGTATATTATTTAAATTGATAACTACACTTTAGTATCGGGTTATTAGTGAAATACAAGTATGAAATATCGATTTTATAACATAGAGAATCTATGTATATTAGAGACTATTAAAAAATCAATGGTAAAACGTACCAGTTTGTCTTACAATACACCTACCTACATAATTTGATCCTCGGTAAATTGAAAGTTTTTGATTTATGAACTTAAAATCTTTAAAAGTCAATTAGGCTGTCTTCTAGAAGATATTAAATAATGTATTATAACGATTCAATTTTAATGGTATAAGTTCAAAAGAGTTTGAATTTTGATAAACTGCAAAATGATTTAAAGCAATTTTCATAATACTTTTACCTTTATAGTTTATGTGTGTTTTGATGGGAAATATTATTTTATCATACCATCATGGTGAGGTTCATTGTAAATGCGATTAAGATAGTTATAAAATATTGTAATACAGTACAAAGATTCATTTAAATATGAATGACATAGATTTGAACGTAAAGAATTCTATTATAGTCATTATTATGTCTAAAGGGTATACATAATATGATTTTTTTTTTTAAAACACATTATTTTATATTTAAAAACCTTTATAGAAATGTAACAAAAAACTTACTAGTTAAATGTCAAAATATGTTTTAAGCATTTAGTCATAATTGAACAATATTCATTCATACATTCATGATCGAAGAAAATAATTACCATGATTCTAGATTATGAGCAAGTGGTTCGAATCATTATAATGTATTATATTATACCAATCAATGAAGTATGTAACCTACTTTATATTAAAATCAATTTATTCCTTACAATAAATATAATTTAATATTTAGTATTATTTACATACCTATTAATTGTTATACACAATATATATATATATATTTTATTAGTTAAATCAAAATTTATAATATTATGCATTTATTTTTCATAAGAATTACTATTTTATGTTTACTTTTACAATTTATTATTCTGTACAACACCTACCTATCGTAATTATTATTATCAGGTTAACCTGGGGGCCGCACATAGCTTCTAAATTACAAGAAGCATACCAGCGCCTCTCAATGCTATTTCCTATCCTAAACAAAAAATCATTTATACAAAAAAAATGCTCAATATTAATTTACAAGCAATTATTACGCTCACTAATTACCTATGCTTGTCCTATCTGGGGAAACTGCTCAGTGACACACTTAAGAAAAATACAAATTTTCCAAAACAAAGTATTAAGAATAATAACAAACGCACCATGGTTCATACGCAACGAAAATCTACATAAAGACCTCCGAATCATAAAAAATCAAGATCATATAAAAGCTCTAGCAGAAAATTTCCATAGTTCACTCCAAAAATCAACTGGCTCAATACACTTCAACTTACACATACGTCCACCACCTCAAAGACGACTAAAACGCGGTCGCCCGCACGATCTTATTCGATAATGCTATTAAATAACTAGTCACTTCTGTAATTATCGCTCTTATAATTGTAATTGTAAATACTTATATCATGTTAAAATTAGTCAAAAAAAAATTATGTAATTTATCCATAGATGTAGATAGCCTTATAGGCTAGGAATGTCTTGTTATAAAATAAAAAAAAAAAAAATTATTATTATTATCGTTGTATTCATCTGTATATCCAATATAGCAACAAAGTTACGAACAATGAAATGTATTATTGGTTCAAAATTATGTTCAAAAGTATTTACGACCGTATATATTTATTTAATCTGACAGACAAATCCATGGACAAGCCCTGAGTTCTCCTACTGCTAAATAATTGCTACAATATATTTTCTTGGTCACTTTTTCTCACATTACTCTACAAGTGGTCTTCTATATTTCCGATGTTTGAAGAAAATGGGATTATAAATTAGTATACTTTGATTGTTGGCTGGGTGTTGGGAAGGTTGCTCGTTAACCCTTATACCGTTTTGGTCTAGCTTGTAATTGATTTATAATATGTCCATGTTTTGGATTATTTGTACGACGTTACAGTAGCATCCAATAGTAAAAGCTCTAGCTATGCCATGCCATTCAAGTGCACTCAACTGTATTAAACAATTTTATCAGAATATTAATTCAACGTATAAAGAAGATTTTAGTATATGTTTAACTCTAGACGTATTAGATTCACTCAAAATATAAAAATATACATTTAATTAAAATAATATTATGATACTGAGCATACCGGTATCCTTAAATGCTCTAATTACATACATTTGAACTTATGTAAAAAGTTGGAAAGTAATATGGATGGGAGAAAGCAATACAAACGCAGAAATATCCTCTCCAAATGTTATCGTTACCTTGCTAAAAAACAAAAAACAAGGTGAATACATTAGCACTACTTCCTGGAAGCCGATGCGTACTGGTATAGAATCTGCAATAATTCGAAGGGGCTGGTTGTATTTGCAACCAGGTAAACGGTCATGTTTATTCTGTATATTTTTATTTGCATACTGTGGATCCGTGGACACTTTGGTGAAAATAAACTGAGAGATATATATTTTAAAAGATGACATTAGATTTTGAAGTACTTTAAAACAATCACGCACGACCACAATCGCAATGGTGATCAGTATTAATTTGGTGACATTTGAGAGTCACTTTTCGTACAATATGAATAATTTTAAAACAATGAAGTTAATCCGAACATTTTTAAAAAATATTACGAGCGCCTGCAACACATCACAAAAATAAAAATAAAACTTATAAGAAGTAATGAAAAATTACTTGAAATCATACCATAAACTTTCGAGTTTATTATATATAACTCGTGAATTTTCGTATCAATAATTTTAAGTATATACCTAATATGTGTGGACATTATTATTTCCTGAGTTTCTCGCAAATTTTTGGGTAATTTTGGTATAGATTTTCTTCTTGCTCTATATAAATTTTGTCGTATATTTGATATGTCTTCAATTTCGAGATCATTTGTTGATTTTTCAGTAAATATTTGTTTGTTAATTAATTTTAACTGCTTTTCTATTAAATCATCCATAGCTTTTCTTTTAACTTGATTTGATATAATTTGTCGTTGAACGTTTTTAGGAGGGAGATGATTGTGTTCAGTTTCTTCTTTTAATATTGTAGTTTTAACCTCGTCAACATACAATTTAGCGTTACAAGTTTTTTCTGTACACCGCCACTTACGTCCATTTTTAGTAAGATTTTTACATGAAAATTTAAAATTGTCATAAAGAATTAGATCTTTTCCACGTTCACTCAAAATTACTTCCATTATAATATTATACGAAATTGCTATTGCTATAGACTATTTCACGTAAACGAATTTATACGAACGACGACACGATACTGATCATTTGGAAAAAAGAAAAATAACTTGTTAGTTATTACTTCCATAATATAATATTATTGCGTTATCTCATTTTTATAAGCGGATATTCCGATTTGACCAATTTATTGCATGTAGATAGATAACGTATAGTATGTACAGTTTAAAACGTAGCGATTTTAAATCGTCCGTGTGTAATATAAACGCAGACGAGTACGTTCAAATCGCCTAGTGTGTAATCAGCTTATTTTTCAACTTCAGTATTGCCGGCGCAATTAATGTATAATCTTTTTTGGACCTAAATATCGTCCGGCGCAGTCGATGTATAACCTTTTTGAATCCCATAATTTTTTTTCCTTACCTGTGATTTCTGGCGCAATTGACATATATTCCCATATATGCACCTACATGATTTAATACATATTATATGCCATGACATTGATTAATGTTTATTTATTATCGTTTGAAATCTAAATCCTCGATCCAACTATATGACTACCTATACATTGTAGGTATAGATAACTACCTACCTATATTTATATTTTTATTAATAATTATGTAAAACATAGCTAGGTAATTCTACAAAAAAAAAAAAAAAAAATAGTACAAATTGTTCGCCGTATATTAAATTCTGTTAATAACTAAAATAGTACATATTGTTCGTGATTTTTATCTTTTCTACGTGACCGTACAGTATAGGGTCCTTACGACCCCGTTAAGCATCTCGCGTACACGGAAACCGTAAAGGAATTTTTATTATTTTTTTAGAATTCGGTAATGCTGGACAGATTGAGAATAGTGTCGTAATAATCGACCGGACTATTTGTTCCTCTTAGTTCTAACTCTGCGTGGATAAAGGTAGGGATAAACGATATTGATTAGGTACAACATTTACAACAATGCATACTTTGTACGTATTAAGCTGTAGGCGTCAGTTGTCGTTAAAGCATATAGGTGCATTACATATTGTGGCGGCACGCTGCGATATTTGTGCTTTTCGTGAGTTCCGTCGTTTGAATGTTTTATTATTAATAGTTGAGTCTCAGGTATACGACCAAAAATTATTTCAGTTTTGACGTTATTTTATAACGTAGGTGGGCGTCATAATATTATATGCATGTTGTGCAGGCAGCCGGTGGGTACAATACAACCACGACTACTAAGCGTACATTATTACAATATTATGTATAGATACTACTTTCGAACCACCGCGTATATTATGATAATAATATTATCTATTATATTAAACATGTATTTTATACAATAATATGGTAAAAGACACGATTTCTCATGAATTGTGACTGCCGATCGATTTTATCTCGTGTTATAATATTCCTGCAGTGGTAGGTCGTGTAACACAGTTTTTACTTTTTATTCTTGTCATACCAACAAACGAACCACATAACTCAACGATTTCGACATTAAACAACGTAACGTTGACCGGGAGTTGTTGAGTAAATGTATTAATTTCCACAAAAGTGTATATAAAAAAAAATTGAAAAATCTCACTACTCGTAAACACTATACATACCTACCTATAATATACCTACTACAATAAAGCATCAAAATTAAATGGATATTTTATGGAGATTGGTTTTAGACATAATACTATATCTTTAGACGCTGCTGAAAAGAAAATCTTTTGTCGTAGTAATCATTTTTTCAAACAGTTTTTTCATTTAAGTCTACAGACCTCCTGGCAATTAATTTAGCCTACACGCTTATAATAATATTATATGAATCAATATTATTATATTTTATTAGTGAAGACGAAAATATATATGAAAACTTTTTAATTGCATGCAACAACTTCGATGTTAAAAATAAACTCAGTCTTCTTGTGAGGTTTTTCACTTCCTGAAAACATTGCTCATGATCAAAAACATTCCTCTGAAAAAAAAAAAAACTTAGATATAATGTACATTGCATTTTTATTTTACAATCGCAGTGTTTCACAAATACTCGGCGTAAAAGAGATATAACGTAGAGAGGAATTTTAAATATATATTATTTTTTAAATTTGTCTTCTACAAATCTTTTAAAAAATAAATATACATATTGTATTGTAACCGTGGGGGTGGCGTATGTATTACTTATAGTTTATACTAAACGTCCATTTTGACGTAGGCGTAAAATACTAAAACCATGCAATGCATGTATACAATTATACATCATTATGTGCGGTGTGCGTAGCCGAGATTATCGATTATTCGGGATGCGGGCACTGGGAATGAATGCGGGCTGTTTTAATTAATAATGATGAAAAATATCAATCCGTTTGATTTCCTAGTTACCTAAATAAATGGCCGTTCAGAAGGTGCAGTAAAAATAATGTCAGCACGTATATAATTTAGTTCAAAAAGTTGAACATTTTTTTCCATCATTTCTCCAATGATTCAAAAGCCTTGGACATTTTAGAAAATTTTGTAGTGATTTCATGGAAAAGATGGTGGTGTCTTGTTATAGGTAACATACTGAGTTTTATATTTTTACTTTTATTTTTGTAATTAATTATTGTACGATAGAAACAAAGAAACCATTTAGGGGTAAAATCATTTTAAATTTGTGTAGCCAAGAAATGACAGTTTTAATGTGACGTATTATTAAGGGAAGCTTTTTATGTTAAAATCAATTTTTTTAAATGCTAGTAAATTGTATAGAACATAAAATAGAATTTGATTTAGAGCATCACCGACGTACATAATATTTTATGTTTTTGTTAGTGTAAGGGTGCTTAGTATTAAAATATTTAAAGGAACTATTATTTTTTTTCATTTAAAAATAAATGAAAGTAATGAAATGAGTTAAAAAACACTATTGAATAAAAATTGTGTTTCTTGGATCATCATCGACAAGGTATTAACAAGGCTTAAGCAATATTAAGGAGTTTTATATAGGCAATCTTATATGCGTTACGCGGTATGTTTGTAGGAAAAGTAAATGATCACTGAGATTAAATAAAGTTACCCTAGACCGACATGTTATAGTGTAACAATCCAATCCATATGCCGGAAGATAGCCTATAGACATTTCAAAAGCCCCCCCCCCCCTAATAGAACATGTATGTACATAGTTGGATCATGAAATCGTAAGCTGGTTCACATTATTAATATTTAATTAGAATTATGATACCCACACTTAAAAAATTAAATTAAATTAAATCAGCCTAATTGGTAACAATAAATTATATATACATTGCATGTCTATTTCTATGATTTTTATATATTTATATTACTATATTAAGCTAAATCGCACACTTTTCTAAGGTAGTTGTATCCAAAGTCCAAACTTATACACCTTTAAGTGTAAAATACTTTTTTTATCATTGATACATATTTTATTAAAATAAAAAATATATTACAAATAACTTCCAGTTTATTACTCCTACACTATCACAATAACTAAATTAGTATCTTGGACTTAATTTGAATATGTTATAACAACAATTTCATGTTATTCGTGAACGTAAGTAATTCGTTAATTATGGTTGGTAAGTTTATCAATATCACAATTTAAAAAAAAGTTTTGTACTTTTAACAAACCTTTATAGTAAACTCGATGAAAGTTTTCAGCCGTCAGAAATTCGGAACACACCTGACCCTTGATAAAAAAAAAAAAAAAATCATACGTGGTATTTTTCAATACAATGCTGAGCCGATAAAGTGTGTGGTTTTTGAATGCAAAATTATTTCGATAACTCAAATTTTTTTCTTGCCTCTTGAAGTGTTTTTGAGTTGTGATTGAGGTATAAATAACTGAAAAATTATATGGTTAGGTCGAATTTTTTTTTTTATTCCCTGTAAAAGTCTATAGTTATCTTTATTTGACTGTATTTCACAATATTTTAAACGTCATTCAACTGTCTAGGTGCACCATCACACTGCACTGGTTTCGAAATAAAACAATCGCCCTGACCCTGTATAGTTATATAATATATTATTATATGCTGTAGCGACCGTCTTATTATTCGTATTTGTTTTGAAGGCGATGACAAATCATTACGCTGGAAAAACAATAATTCCACGACTGCGCGTGACTATAAAAGTGTTTCTTGGTCTTTGTGACTCGCACGAAAACTACCTGGAAAATTCTAATGCCGACCTTACCTGGTCACCACTCACCTTATACCTACACTGTACGCAGTGCTGTATGTGTAATACTGTGCAGTGTCATATAAAATGCGACGAACGCGAAACTTGACTAACTGCAGGTGACGATTTAAATGCACACGAAATGTGTGGCAATACGCCACGGTAGGGTAAATGCAAATTTACAGCGTGTGAGATGTTGAAATTCTCGGATACTTTTTGTGCGTTTAAAATAATGTGTTCGCAACAGCGTGGCTGTATCGGCTGAACCTATAAAATATACGATATATCATCTAAGCCGCCTAGAGGTTAATGTTATTTCGCTTACAAAATCTGGACGGTTCCCTTGACTTTTGATCGTATGCACTATACTCGTATGCCTTTCAAAACCTTTTTGAATTCGTTAAAAGTTAAGACCAACTTATAAAATTTAAATTCCTCAACAAGTTCTAATTTCTAACTTCCAACTATAATGTATATACACTGCAATATGATACAAGGTTATTATATCATCAGAATTATCGATACCAAATAATAATGATTAATGTATACTACTGTACATAACTGCTCGTAACTGTGAAACCGATTAAATTATAATTACGACTACATACTCGTAATTAGGTATATGGTATAGAATTTATCGATCAGGCGCGATTAACGTACCTACGTCATACCAGCCCCTTTCCCCCATTTTCAAAATATTACAATTTTATTATTCTATCCTTTAGTGTGATATGCTTGTGCGGATTTATGAGAAGTGGTACAATGTTTGTACGACCGAAGGGGCTCAGATGTATCAAAACCCTTCGGGCGAGGGCGTGACGTCACGTCACATAGGAAATTTGAATTTTTTTTTTTATCAATCCTTTAATAATATCACGGTATTGCAATTATATAGATAATATCATATTATGTACAGTACATCCAAGTTCAAAATCAAACAAACTTAAAGTCGTGTTTAGGTTTTTGAATGGTTAAACTGCAGTTCAGATATACATCATCGACGAATGCGAAACTACGGTTTTTGAGTGTAAGTACCTACACGGGTATATAAACCACGCCTCAGAAATATATTCTGTTAAAATTGTCAAAATCACGCTTATTGCGCGTGCAATATAAACGTTTTCGATATACACACAATATAGTGACGAGATTTTCACTTGGAAATTGATGTCTCTCGTGGCGCACAACGTGCACCGTGTTCATAATAATAAAACGATGGTATAATAATAATTGTCGTCACGCGCCGCGAATTCCGTCCTCGTCCCAGACGAATAATAATAATAATATGTCGTCCAGTCCGGTGAAGCGTGCACAATACGATTTTCTCGCGCTCGTTGTGCGGCATAACGATGAAATAATAAATACATAATATTGTGTGATTGATGCTGCGCGAACGTTGCATCACTACAATCGTCAGTTTTCGGCGCGTTTTCGTCATCGTTACGCAATCGTCACTTATTGCCATGTATACAATGTACATAAACACGCGTACAACTATGGGTACTATAGTGTCTCTCGACCATAGGGTCGTGACCCAATTTCGGGTCGCCAATAATGTAAAATGGTTCGGTTATTTTTTACTCCCCCCGTCGAATATTAGTTATGAAAAGGTCGCATGAAAAATCGGGAAAATATCATATATAGGTCGCCACTACACAAAGGTTGAGATCCGCTGATCTATACAACACACACACACACACACATTGCGGGGTGATCTATTTAACGCGTATGTCGCTCATACAGCAGTTATTAGCAAAAGCAAACTAAAGTTTTTGAAAATATATTTTTTTAGATAATTTTAATTTATTGATAGTCATAATATTTTTCTATTACTATCGTAATCATATATTTTACTAAAGAAAAAAAATGTATGCGTTTTTATACTATTTCAGAAATAAGATACACTATACCTACTCCGCTCGTTTAAACTTTAAATGATGCTTACATATGGATACATGGTGTAACCAATATACAGCACTTGTCCGAAATTTTGTTCTTATCAAGCACTAATTAGATTTAATTGAAACGCTCTGAAAAATATTTTGCTTCAGAGTATGGAATAAAAATTATATATTTATCATATAGGAGAGTAAGTCAATAACTCCAAAAATATATAACGGTTATTTTTCCAATAATGTAGTTTTTTATTACTAATCTATTCCGTGGAAACATAGGCCATTGGGTGGCTATTTTTAATGGGTTTTTACCCTTGGGGGTCGGTATGATGGTAGACTGGTTTTTGTCACGAAGGAGTAGGGTGGTCGCCAATCCGGGAACTAGTGGCATCGGGCGGTGCGTACTCTCGATCACATCGTAACGACTAAGAGAACGCTACACCCGCACGCGTGTTGTCTCCATCTTACAAATGTATGACACAGCAAAAACGGTTTTGCATTGGATAGCTTGAACTACTCAAGCTGAAAAAAAATTTAAGATTCCAAATTGATAAACAATATAGCTGAGAACAACATCTGTGAAACGTCGTTTTTATTATTTTAATATCACTTATACGAAAAAAGGTCGTCTTATTGTTTCCAAATCCATTATTTTTATATTTTTCAAACTTGAATAATTTTTTTTGTTGTTCCAATATCGAAAAAATGAAAATGCTTTTCACAGCCCGCAAAGTTATCTTTTTTATGTGGTCGAAATGTCGTTTCTTAGTTATGACTATAATTATTATTATAGTCATATTAAATTTAGTATTTTTTACGTTAATATAGTCAAACATATAAGCCATAATATATGACTGTAGACTTTTCCGTTTTTTTTCCGCACAAAACAGTTTTTGTTATGTCTTATGTATTAATTATTGTAAGACGAAGACAATACACATATTATTATTATTGTTTTCTGAAACAAACGAGAGTGCCTTGCTACGCGTTAGATGGATTGCACCGTATACACACTGCTGCAGTATATCTGTATAATAAATGTACGTATAGTCAATAGAACAACAATGTCGGGAATGTCGCCGTGTAATACAAAACGGTGCAAACCATTTGCGCCCATCACACCTTTTTTATAACCCAATGCGCCCGAAATCATAACCCATTTGCGCCCGAGACATTTTTAATGAAAATGTGTTGAACCCGTGCGACGTTGCCAAACTGTATTCTGGAATACCATGCAATACTACTTATTACCTTATAAAATTAAAACTATTGTACATATTATTTTTCCCGTTTTAACTATTTTTAATTTTTATGTTACACCCTTAACGATATTATCGAATATCAGTCCATTTTATCTTAATTGGACTTCATGACGACTTGAATTAATTAAGTGTTGTTTAACTTAGAATTCCTAAATTTAATGTTAGTTATTGTTATATTGACTAATTTTTTAAAACCCAAAATTTTGAAAAAATTACAAAATTTAAATTATATTATTAAAGACAATTATATAATAATTATTGAAGTACTCATAATTTTCTAAGTAATATATAGTTTAAATTTTAAAATTATTAAAAATATTAGTGAATATGACAATAACTACACAATTAGTAGATTATAATGTAATATACTAGGTAATCTAATTAATTTAAGTATTTATCAAGATAAATAGTATAATCTATAATAATATGAATCACAACGGCAACGTTGCATATACGAAATGGGCGCATATGGGCTATAAATCGGCAGGTAGTACCTTATCTTTCGGGCGCATATGTCCGGTCGTAGCCATTTTCCTCCAAAAACGAGAAACCGTTTTCCTCCAAAAACAAAAAAAAAACAATTTTGACAATTTTCCTCCACTTTCCATTTTCCGCCAATAAATAAAATAATAAAATCGTCATTCGTTATCAGAATGTTAAATTAAAAAAAAAAGAACAAATCAAATATTTAAATTTTAAAATATAATATTACTGGTGGAAATATAGAATTTTCCGAATTATACGTATCGGTTAGGTTACGTTACACTCATAAAGTCTTCAATAAAACATTTGGAAACTTCTTGTGGACTTAAAAAAGTGAGTCCAAACGTGTTTCTTATTCAAGACCCGATTTCAGAGTTTTTTTCTGTATAGTATTGAACTAAACCGAGATTTTGGATTTTCCGAAACCACGAATCGTGTCAGGTGAGACCTACAGCCAACTGCAGTTATTGTATCAGGCCATACTATAGAAAGAGCATCATGAATAGCTTATTGCTCAATCATAGTTACAATCGACTGTTTTAAACTGCGTGTGCTGTCGGACACTTGGACTAGCGTTTTTCCCTAGCCGGTAAGAACGCGACCAGAATGTAATCGACAGATACGCGCAAAATGTGATCCTAGCCAAACTCTATTTTTATAATACGAAACGCAACACTGACTAAAATATATTGGACGAAAATAGACATTATTTTAGTCAAAAATAATGTGGAGGAAAATGGAAACCAACCGTTTTTTGTTTTTGGCGGAAAATGGACAGTGGAGGAAAACGGAATCTCGTTTTTGGAGGAAAATGGTCCCGCCCATCTGACCACATCCCTCGCGGGGCGCAAATATAGGCTGTAGCCATACAAAAGGGCGCTGTACCTATTTTGTACTTCCGGTATATACGTGTATAATATAGGTACTATGCACCTAGAGGCCGTAATATATAGGTATTTTTTCCCCCCGACAAAAAGTGGACCGTTGTCATATAGATAATTTTTTATATCGTTATCAACTTTGAATTTATTGTATTTTTTTTAAATATACTCAATATTATCTGAATCCTCTTTTCTTGTACAATTTTTTATGTTTTTCTTAATACTGCATAACTTTAAATAAGTTTCTTCTTGAATTTCCATCAATGCATTAATTATATTAAAACAGTTTGGATGGCTTGTATAAAACTGACTATTAAAGTCTCGATGAAATGCTTCGGGCCCATTTGTTGTCCTAGGATCAGATGATGGACTTTGATAAAGTACATGAGTATACCACTATTGTAGATCACGTGTTTATAAAGTGTACCCAAACGTTTTCTGATTTACCAGGTAAAATTATAAAATACCTTTTATTTGATGTGTCCAAACGTTGTGTCTATTTGTACCCAAACGTGTTGGCTTTTGGGTCAATGTGACCAAACGTTCAGCGCCCCACCTAGACCGGGTAAGACTAATTACGCGATTAATCGTAACGGACAAATAATAAAAACGGTGACGACGATGATGATAATAAATTATGTGCCCACGTCGTGGACACCGTCGGCCGCCGACAGGTTCTCGTATATATAATAATGTATAACATATTGCATATACCTATACAGAAGTCGAACAGCGATGCAAATGACAGTCGTATATGTATAACATTATTATATAATATATAGCTAAGAATCGTGCGCGACCAAAACAGTGTCCGTTTTTAAGTATCATAAGTATAGTCATGCCTGACCATATACCTAATATAATATCAGCTGTGTTTTATGATATATTATGAAGGCAGAATTATTATTATTATTGTGCAATATCGCTACATTTCCATGATATAATCGACACCATAATTTATTGTTAGCATTGCACCCGCCGCCGGTAGCGAATTGGTAAGAAAACATTTTATTTTTAAATTTTAATCTAAATACCGGGCACTTGACATTTCGCCATATAAAGATACCCAATAGGCACCGTGCTTACGTTCGGCGAGCTTTTGATTAAAAACAAAATAATAATAATAATAATAATAAATAAACATTTCGTATTTGCGTCGTTGTTATAGAAAACACCTTGAATGTGGCCGCACAAACGGCCGAAGGTATCAATTTCACCGGTTGATATTTTTCATTTTGATTTTTTTTTTTTTTTTTAATAAAAACTTATAGGTCTCCAGTCAATATCGATCCTCACAAAACTAATTAAAACTATACGAGAGTATAATACTGTACCATTATGTAGGTATATTATAAGTACCGCTTTTTTAATAATGTATAGATTTTTATATATTTATTACGAAATTACCTTGTGGACGCCCACCGCAGAGGTGCTAAATAGACCCCCAAATTGTAAATTATTTTATAGAATTCGGTTTTAAAAAACCTCTCATTTTCGTCCTTAGTATATCATGTTAAATTAAAATTATCCGAGTACCTACCTTTATTATTATAACATAGCTAATGAGCTATATATAGTCACCCAAATCGACAGACACATTCACAGATCTGATTCGCGTCGTTGTCGACGAACGAAGGCTGCACTTATATCGGTAAATAAATGTAATTAAAAATGAAAAGTAAATCTAATTTATAATTCTGGTAAAGCACTCAAAACTATTAAATCGTTTGGCGTTCCGGTTTTCCGGCAGTTTGAATATCTTGCCACTGCAGCATGAAGACGGAACTGGCCTCGGATGATGCACGCATGACGAATGAATATCGATGACATAAATCATTCAGTCCGTGAGCCAAGTCTCGTTGCGTGTAGCTGCGGCACTTAATATATTATAACATATAAATATAGCTAGTTGGCCCGGCGAATGCATAACTATATCGATTTAGATTTATAACGACGACGACGACGGTGACCTATATATTTTAACGCGTATCAAAATAGTATATTATGTTGTATATCAGCTCCTCTATTACGTTTCTTTGCAGTCATCATCTCACATCAATATTACTAATATTAGAGTCATCAGACGCATTACCGTTTTGTACCCGATTTGCTGCGTCGTGGCTGACACAAATAATATGCCGGTGCCCACTTAACTGACATAATAAAATGTGTAACGATTTTTGAGAATTCATCGCAATTATTATCGTCATTCCGTCGGCCACTCAAGTCGGCTGCCCGAAGACAAAATATATATGCGCAGACGACTGCCAAGTGATCCGTTGACCGTGTTACATCATCCGGTGAAACACGATTGAGCACAGTCCCTATTTTGAAAAAACCCGATTGAGCACGGTCCATATTTTTTAACAACCCGATTGAGCACAGTCAAATAAATGCAACGTTGCCAATTTTTTTGTCCGACTACAACCAGCTAGACTACACGCGTATTTTGAAATACTAGTACTATGAAATGGAAATATTTGTCAATCTGTGTGCTTTACTAGTCGTGGTGATTATTTTCAATCGTGGTTTCCCATATTTTGAAAAGCGGCACGAGTTTAATCGATAAATAATATACGAGTCGTGTAGGAAATTAGGATCGACGTAATCGTAAAATCAAAATAGGTACACTCATGCATTGTCGATTACGCCAATTAAGATTATCTGTACGACTGTAAGATTGGATATTATTTGTTATCTACATAATATAATATAGTCATATAGAAGTGGGCTTTTGTATTGCCAAAATGGCAAAATATAAGTAACTTAGACTCAATATTATCAGGCGTTAGTGGTTAGTGTCGTTCGTCGTTACGCGTTAGTACGTTACACCGTTTTGTTTTAGATAACTTTTTTTATATACATAGAACGCGATGGACATTAGTGAAATAAAAGTTATTTTATCCGAGAGAGGAAAAGAATTAGCCAATGTTGGTGCTTTTAAGTACAGATTTATTGGATTAATTAAAAAAGGCGAGTTATTAAAATGGCGGTGCACAAAAAATAATTGTACAGCTATGATTTATTCTGGGCCAGATAAAAATATCGTTATTAAATCAAGTGGACAACATAATCATGTAGGAAATTCACCTAATAAATTAGAAAGGCAAGTATTACGTGAAAATTGTAAAAGACGTGCTGAAGAGTCACTATCAACTCAACCTTTAAAGTTGATCAGAAGTGAACTTTTAAATAATTTAGAACAATCTTCAATTGTTCATAAAGATTTAAAAACGGTTCGTAAAGCTATGTACGATAGACGAATAAAAGTACTTTCCAAATTGCCTAAGTCACCGGAAGACGTTTTTTTACAGTTGAATTTAATGAAAACTCAAGATGATTTTAAGTTTCGTGGACAACCATTCATACATATTCCCGAAGACAATAGTTTTGTATGTATTACTTGTGATTTCAACCTAAAATTTATGATTAAGCATGATTGTATTGATTTTTTCGCCGATGGTACATTTAATAATGCACCCAAATATTTTGAACAACTATATTCTATTCATGGATATAAAAATGGCTATTATTTGCCATTGGTTTATTTTTTTTTATTTAAAAAATCAAAAGATACATATAAAAAAATGTGGATATTCCTACAAAACGTATGTGTAGAATATACAGGAAGTCAGTTCATATTAAAAAAATTACACGTTGACTTTGAAAAGGCAGCCCACCAAGCCGCGTATGAAGTTTTTGAAAATGTACAATTAATAGCTTGTCGGTTTCATTTAGGACAATCATGGTGGCGAAAAGTAAGAACAAAATAATTTCAAATCAAAAAATTATATATTAATTGTATTCTTAATTATTATTATAGATAAACAGCGATTCTATTCTCAGAATAGCCTATAAAAAAGAAAACGACGAACTAGGAAATTGGCTTAAGAGTTTTTTTGGATTAGCTTTTCTTCCTAGTCATGAAGTAGCCGATGCATTCGTCGAACTCATGAGTGTCTGCCCAAATGATGAAGTCTGCTCAGAATTTAGCGATTATGTTTTCAATAATTATATAGATGATGAATCTTCATTTCCCCCAAATATATGGGCTAAAGAACCTATGTTTGATCCAAGGTAGATCATCCAAAGTCTAATTATTAAATATAAAAAAAATGTCAATTTAATTTCTATGAAATGTTTTTTTTTAGAACAACAAACGCTGTTGAAAGTTTTCATAGAACTTACAATTCACAATTTTATAAGTCTCACCCACACATACACTTGGTAATTATAGTTTTACAAGAAACGCAAGCTGAAACGATGACAAAAATTCGGTCAATTGAAACCGACAGTTATAAAAGTATGAGTTTTATTGAAATGCAAAAAATTAATGCAACTATAATGGCTTACGATGAATATTTAAGAAATAAATGTTCTAAAGATTTACTAAAATATTTATTAAAAGTGGGAAATAAGTATTTAGGGATACCACTTTAAAACGTTGACACATAATACATATTGTATAGCATAATAAAAATATTCAAATTAAATATATAAATTAACTTTAAGACTTTTAACTTTAACTTTTTTTTGTATAGGAGATGAATTATATATATATATTTATAGAACAAATGAACTTTTATTTATTATTTTATTATTAACGTTTTTTTACACACACTTTTATTTAAAAAAAAATTATACTCAATTTATTACATCAATAGGTAAATTAACTTTTAGACTAATCCGTATAGGACTTGAATTATATTATATATATTTATAAAAAAATGAACTATTGTTTATTATATTATGTAATTATTATTTTATTATTAACTTTAAGACTAATCTGTATTGGACATAAATTATGTATATTGTATATATTTGTAAAATAATTTAATTTTATATTTTTATACACTAATTAATAGCTTGATCATTATTATAAAATAATTCCTGTAAAAATTTCAATTTTTTTTTTAAATTTTTATTTTTCTGTGTGAAATGGCAACGTTGTACGTATTTCTATGCTCAATCGTGTTATATTTTGGATTTCTATTGTTTAATTGTATCTATGCTCAATAGGGTAATGAAAAAGGTAAACTGTGCTCAATCGGGTTCCAGCCACATCATCAATCGCATATTATATTACTTTGATATTTTATGATATGTGGGGTGTTGTTGATTTTTAAACGGTACGAATCGTTGTTTATCTATTTTTATATTTTTTTCTTTCACACAAATAAAAAATAAAGTATAATATATATCTGCACAATATGTGCGCAGCCGTATAATCACGTTAACACCGTTGTTATATGGGTCCATCTCGTAAGTTCAATTTTGCCAAATCCGATGGTATTGTTACCAAAATACTTACTACCTATATCACATTATTATCTATACTATACGTCGTAGCTGTACAAATCCTCTGCACAACGATAAAAAATAATCTGTATACCTATATATAAACGCTGTGCCTTGGTGTCGAGAATTGCAGCTGAATTCGTCGTGGTAAATAAATTATATTCCACATATTATGTGCCGTGCTGCGCATTGTTTAGTTTTATTGCGGGGTCACTGCAGAAATCCGCAATCGTTGCGAATGCGAACCAAACACGGTTTAAAACGATTGTTTTAGGTACCTCCTGGTATCTGCTGAATTCGTCTCTAATCGCCGCCTGCAATGCATTTATTATTACCAAATCGATTGTTCAAAAATGCACTTCAGAACGCGTCGCGTTTCCCTAAATGTTAGAATCTATAGAGTTATATAATATACACCTAAATAATGTATACTAATTGTTTATGTGTTTTTATACCTACTTTTTATGTTGTCGCGAGTGTTTAATAATAATCTGTTATAGCCAATGAGTATCTAATTTTATTTGCATTTTTTTTTTTTTTTTTTGATCTTACATCAGAAACGTGGTAATTGTATTTCTGCGTGTGTACAAACGAATGTAAACATCCGACATTTATATATAGCGAGTTATACACAAACCTTTTTCAAGTGGGAAAAAATTAAATACCGAAATTCGCTTCCATAGACAGCGATAGAGCGTATTCATATTATATTGCCAAAGAGAATCGTGATATAGGGAGGCGATTGTTCACTCAACCCTGACTTTTTAAACTAGGTTTGCAATTATTACTTTTAAGAATAATTTAACATTACGTCCCGGGGGATGTGATTCTCAATTCTCATTATCTATTAAAAATGTTTTTATTTTATTAAAAAAACCATCTGAACCCGTGCACTTCGTGGCCCGTTAAAAATTCTATCTCTTTTATGGTCCACATTGGTTCATATTGTGTGTTAAATTAATTTCATGTGATGATGCTATTAGTATATTTTTATACATAACGATAGATAGTGGTTAAAATATATTATAATCCTACAACGATAGGTATTCATATCCGTATATCACTATGTAATTTTCTTCGTTTTTTTCAATATAATGTTGACAATTTAAATATTCAATTCAATGATATTTAGGCATAACACTTTCTAACTTAGCATATCTTCTGCCCATATGTCTAATAAAATTCTGTACCAAATTTTGTCGCAATCGGTCCAGCCGTTTAAGAATGTATATAGGACTAACAGATAAATATATATATAACCATCACTAATAACACAGAACAATAATTAACCGTCACTAAAGCAACCATTTATAAATAAACAAAAATGTCCATCCTCAAAATAATCTCGAGAGCACTTGTTTGTTTAAATGGTTGCCTTTGACTACCAAAACATATTATTTATTTTTTATTTTTTACTGGGCAGATGGCCACTTTAATTTCATCACACCCTCATCATATTTCTCTAACCCGATAACTTTCTCAATTTTTTCATCCGTAAGAACCTTCTCCTGGCAATTATGACCCAAACAAAAAAGTGTGAACGAAATCGGGGTTCAGCCGTTCTCAATTGATGAATTGTTATACATTTTTTTTCTCCATTTTTATATATATATTACGAACGCACTTGTAAATAAGTATACAAAGTCATAATAATTATATGCCTAAGTACCTATATAAATCTGTAAAAAAAAGTATGATGATTATATTTAACGATGATGTGTTCATTTATTTTAAAATAGCGAGCTTTACACATATGTATATATACGTATTCGTTAAAATGTTGTTGATCATAATATTATATTTCATTATTTTTATATTTTTGAAACGTAGTTTCTAATAGGTAATTCTTTTGTTTCTTCAGATCACTAATATTTTGATCCTGAAATGATTCATTGAGATTGCATTATTTAAATTTTAATTCAGTCTACAGGTCTTAGTCTAAATAATTTGTTGGTGACGGAATAACGTCGTAATATCGGGAGCAGCGGTAAGTTGTGCATAATGTGTGGGAAGACTTGGAAAAATAACCGCGGCCGAGATAATACAGCCGACCTTTTCGCTGTCCGATTTTGCCAGTCGGAGTTCGCCAACAAAAAGGATAATCGCAGACAGAGCTTAAAAATTTACCTGTGCGATATAGGATCGTCGGTCTACTTGTAGGTATAGCAACTGGGGAGGTATCTAATGCCATCACTCGACGAGTGAATGATAAAAAAAAAAAACAAGAAAAACAACTCATTATTATCATAAATCTTATATTTAACTGGTACATACAGCACAAATAGGAGTACACATCAGTTCTAAGTATTAAGTGCCCTGTTCTAAATTCATACATAGGTAATTCTAAGCTAATACACTTTTTTTTTTTTTTTTTGACATTTATTCATTTATACAGCGGGTATATATGGCAATAAATTTGAGGACGTATATACATTTTATATTGTCGAGTATAATATATATATATATAAACATACACTCATTATAGATACATACATACACACATACATGCATACATACGTACATACATACATAATGCATATATATATATATATATATAAATACTAACTAATATTAACGTATTTCAACCCTAACAAACTACACACAAAAAAAAAAATTAAAAAAAAAATACAATAAATAAATAAAAAATAAACACACGACGCTTTACTATTATTATAATATTATCCCGTAATATATATTTAATTAAACATACAGGTTTGAAGTTATACTTAAATCGTAATAATTGTTCGAACATTCAGCCAGTTTTTTTCATTTTAAAACACAACAGGTGATTACGCGGCGATATAATAATAATATTACAGTTGTATATAAATTTTAGTAAATAGTTTATTTTTAGAAATTCAAAGAAAAAAAAAAAAAACGTTTTTTTCTCTCGTTTGTACTTTTTTCTTTTATATTAAGTTGCGTTGAAACATAGGAACTTGAATACATAAAAAATACGCCTAAATAATAAAAAAAAAATTCACACCGATTATATATATATACGAGATATTGAATAAATATACACGAATATCATGTCGTCGTGTGTCGAGCGTACTACACCAGTATAATAACAAAAATTATTATTACACATGGGCAGTATATGTAGGAATATATAGAAAAAAACATAAAACAAAAATAAGAGACGAATTTAAGACGGAAAATAAAATCAATGATGAAACAATATTACTGGCTGAACATATTGGAGCGTGGGGGGTCGGGGGGTTGGGCGATGTGAGGAGAAGACGAGTGTTATGTTATTGTTTTCGTTCTTCAGCGGTGTACACAGAGCTTAGAACACGACGTTCGAGTAAATCGAAAATGTACAAAATATAATAATCGTAATGTATAATAAATAATGATATTATTATAATAATAAATCGATGATCCGAGTATAAACACGTTTCACCGACGACACCAAAAGATTAGAATGCATTGTACAGTGTAAATATATGTATATACTATATACCGAGTTGTCAACGTACACTGTACCTACCTAATAATAATACAGTTTATTATTCGTCCGTCCGTTCGACGGAAAACAGTACAAAAGAAAACACCTAACATTACACACTATACAAATTGAATATTAAACGATTATCATATCTTTTAATTATTATTTTTTTTTTTTTGTTTTTGAAATATAATATATGTATAAAAGAGATATACCATATCGTTAATATTATAAGCATTTCATTATAGAACTAGATAGAATTTTTTTTTTCAATTTCATTTTTACAAAGCCGCCACCACAAATGTTTTGGGCGCCTATACGTCTCTAACGCGTAGCGCTCGTCGCTCTGCATGATATCATAATAAATGATTATAATGTTAAATCAAATCATTGCGAATCCGCACGGATGTATTTAATACGATACAAATATAATACAAAAACCGTTACGCGTTCCTTCGACTCGCTACACCGGACGGTTAACGAAAGTACAATAATAATGTATTATTTTTTATCAATAATTATTAATGACCGATGTTCGGGATTAGAAATGCGGTGCTTGAGATGATGGTGCGCCGATTTGTAAAAAAAAAAAAAATATATCATTGGTGATCAGTGGTGGCGGCAGCGGCGGCGGCGGTAGTCTCGGATATTACACCTTTTACAGTAATGTTATTATTATCACGGGAGTGAGGGGGGCAGCTAAGTACAGTTTTATACATATATATATTACGAATTTCGTTCGATTACAATATTGTCCTTAAATCGTAATAACATATTAATATGTGTTATATAGGTAATATTATGATAATAATAATATAATACAAACTATTTTATTGAATGCGCGTGTACCTAATACAGTGACATGAAATACACGTTATATAATATATTATGTATAGTTAATATCATTATTATATATATGTACACAATATAAGATTTTACAAAATAATATTTTTCCTTTATATTATTCATTATATATTTATATATAAAACTATTTTCACACAAACGTAATAGAAACGTTTAGAAAAAAAAAAAAATACATATACAATATTATTATAATACTATGAAGTGATGACAAAAAATAAAAATAAATTAGATAACGGTTGGAAAGAATAAAACATGTTATAATATGAGTATATCGTGCGCGTGCGCCGTGCGTGTGTGTGTGTGATATTTTTTCGCACTAGTAGGCACGTAATCAAAGATAAACAGAAGTACTTTTTCTCGTCGTATATAATATATTATTATAATATAATAAAAGAAACTAAATTTATATAGATTTACGATTACGGTCAAAGTGTCTATAATAATAAAATGATTTAAAAAATAACGATCACAGAAATTAAATTACAAATATAGCCGATTACAACGAGAATATAATACACACACACACACATAAATATTTATAGGTACCCAAATAATTTCACGTTTTTAGTTTACTAGATACAGACATATAGACATATAATAATTACATTACATAATAATGAAGACAGTGTATTAATATTGATTATTATATCGGTCGTAGGCATACGACATAATAATATTAAACGTAATATATTAATATTGTGGAACGGCGTCGGCGGCGATACTTTACACAACAATTCATATTTAAAATGTCGCAAGCAATATCGTGGAATCGGTAAAATGGCACTTGGCCGTAATCGACAGGGCCGCGTCATAATATTGATAACATATTTCAAAAATCCGTCTGCATATAATATTTAATATCAATACCAATCGCCGCGTCCACCGTTTCTTTATAATATTATGTTATTATGGCAAACTATACAGTTAATAATAATATAATAATTATTATTACTAATAATACGTTAAGGGGGTTTACAAAACAAAAATCTCGAGGTCCGGCGATTTTTCAAACTGTCTAAAGTGATAAGGTATGGTAAAAAACAAAAAATTAAACGTTGTTGTCGATTATTCGACTGAATAAAATTATCGTAATATATACACATTAAATATGTTATATATTATAAATATATATATATATATAGTCATGTTCCTACGTTAAACATGCGTATAGGTATAATTGTTATGTACAAATAATAATAGTAATAATGATCATAATATAATAATAATATAATAATAATAATAATAATAATAATATAATAATAATAATAGATAATAATAATATTGATAATAATTGCAATAATATTAATTACTCGGGGGAGGGGAGGATTACCATTATAGTTATTATCGGAGGTGTTTGTATATAATATATACATATACATTATACATGTATATTTTATATATATTTACAAGAGTTTAATAATAATAATAATAATATTATTATTATGTATATTATATAGTAAAATAAAAACACCATTTAGGTAGGTATGTACACAGTGTGTCGTCAATAATGTAATATGTCGCAAAATATTGTTATATACGTTTGCCGTATCTCGGGGAGGGTTGATGAGGGGGGGAGGGTAGGGAATCCGGCGTAACTCGGGCTATACTCTGGCAGTGCGGTGACGGCCTATCGATATAAAATCACCCGATCGACTGCGACGATGGTCACAAGGACTAGAATCACCAACGCCTTAGCCGAAATGCAGGCGGAAATAGCACCGGCACCGTTATATGTGAGCTCTTCGTTCTTGACCACTTCGTTGGGATGCTTGTCGTATTCGGCTGCGGGCAAACGTACGAAAACGCGATGGTAAAATTTTTGAACAAATTTTTTTTTTTTTACAAATATTTCGAAACGTCGCTTTGACGTCGCAAAAATAAAAATGTTATTTTATGATGAAAGGTGTCATCGCGGACTCGTGTAATACTACTAAAGGGTTCGGTTCTCGTTACAGATCTAAACGCGCACACGTTTCCGGTACGAACGAATCCCCTCACGTCATTTTTGACTGCAGGTGAATACCTCGGAGAACCGTTTATCCCACTTATCGGAAATACCGTGACAGAACCCTCTAACGTCCCGAGTCCGCGACAAGTCCTTTCTCGTATGAGACTGCATGTCATAATATAGCCGAAATCTACTTACATGATTTTTTGTGTGACGGCTTGTTGTTGTGCACGGACGTTCCGGTGGCGCCGAACGGAGGCTGCTTGCCGGCCAACGATGGCTGCTGTGTGGACGACGCGTACACTGACGGCGGTCGGGCCGGATATCCGTGTGTGCTGCCCGGCAATGGTAGTCGCTGAGGGTTGCCGGCATTCTGCGTTGGTCGGGGAGCTAAGTCTGCGGAAAACGAATGTTGGTCATAAGTCTTACACAATAAATGATGATGTATAATATACAAGTGGCGGTCGTATGACGAAATAAGTGTCGTGTGTGCACTGTGTGCAGTATATAATTGATAATATAATAATTAGATATCACTGTCGGTCGCGTGAAACGTTGTAGAATTAAGGTATAGATGCATCATATAGACAGATTTCAACAAGCCTACACGAGTTTATAATGCAACGAGCCGGAGTGCAAGTCGGTAAAATAACATTGGGTAATTATTTGCAAAGCACTCACTCTGGTTGTTCTGTTGGTCTTCTGGTCTGCAGCACACTTTGAACACGACTTTCATGTTATTTGTGGAGCAGCGGCCGCCGATTCTGCGGTGGATGTCATCCTTGGACGAAGTGGCTGGAAGAAAATACGTACAAATCGTTATTATAAAATTGGCAAATGCCTATGATGAAAACGATTTATTCATCCACCTGTACAAAATAGCAACAAAACTTTTTTCGAAGTATATCATAATATTATAAAATAACGAACAGTATTCTACAATATTTCTAGGATTTATTTTTATGTTTTTACAAGTGACCGTAATTGCAGACGAAACGTCCCACTGCAGTTAACATCATAATAACAATATAGCTATTAATCCTTCTATATAAAGTATAATATATGTTATAGTATTCGTATTTAAGCACGTAAACGGTAATATAACTATAATGGTAAACCATACGGTAAAACGCGATGATGCCAATCGGTATAAGCGTATAGTGAGTAAATCGAAATTGCACGCATTTAAAACGTAGACGCAAACTTAACGAAAAACGTTATGAGAGAAAAATATCAACGCTGACGATCTCTTGTTTATTGTATAATACCATTAAAGTACCTATATCTAGGCACTGAAGTTTGTGAACATGTTTTTCGATAAAATGTCGATGTTGATTTGATTCTCGTCGAATTCAGATGTGATTGGGTTTTAGGATGTGCCGAACTTAACTCTCATCACGGTGTGTATAATAATGATAGTTGTAAAATAATTTTTTTTTTTAATACACGCCCTAATATCCGGACGACGAGCGATTCCGTTCATCTCGCAGAGCGGAACTCGAAAACGGCCGCCATATATTGATTCGCCATAATATAATATATATATATATATATATTGTTATGATATTCCATCGGCCGGTAATAAAACGATGGCACCAGCCCCCTTTGCGGCGTCATTACGCGTCGACGAGTTTATCGCCATCATCCCCGGATCTCATTTTTTTACGACGAGTTAAAGCTTTTAAGAATAACAACGCGTACACATATTATATTATATAACTATCTGCATTGTACGTTTACGGCGTACCTAAACGTTGTTATTTTATTAGACGGATGCGCATATAATATTATATTTAGCAGTTTATTATACTCACAAATGAAATAGTAGTCTTGTCCCGGCTGAAATTCTAGGCCGCCAGGCTGAGGCGTGAACGACCGGAACGTTATGGTGACGTACATAAGTTTGTACGGCTTGTCGCAGTACGCTATGATCCTCGGATTGGGATTAGTGATTCGGCACATGTCGTATTCCTCTTTGGACACCTGGAAACGAAAAAAAAAACGAACCGTTTTACAATTACAATACATAATATAAGCAGTAAAATGTGCGTAATGTGTTTTAGAAGATTGATATAACAGCAATATTTGACAGAAAAACGTTTTATCACAATATCACAATATAATATATATTATAGATAGGCGTGCAGAGGGTTTTCTTGTTTTTTGTACGGGCTTTTTTTTTTTTTTTTTTTGGCAAACGAGTTCAAATCTCATTTACCGACTATGATGATTTCTGGTTTTGAAACGAATTTCGTCGAGATGCTTCCGCTATTGTGCTACGGTGTTTTGTTGGACGGTGCTGCAGCTTTTTTGAGTGTACTGAATGATATTGTATTATATAGGGGTTGTATATATATCGCAATGGCGTTTTTGATAGAGAGAGAGACAGACAGACTGCAGACTATGTATAGCTCATCAGCGGCGAAATTCTCCGCCGACGATGGCAAACAAAAACTTGTAAATCGGCCGTGGTGTATAGAGGCAGCAATGTGCTACAACAATAAAGTCGGTGGCCACCGTCAATTAGTCAGTAGTTTGAAAAGGCCGAAAAGTTATATGCGCTTCGGCGGCAACGAACGCTGCTGCTATTAATGCCAAATTTACCACTCGGCTGACGCGCCAGCAGCGTGCAGTGCCTCACTGTCCTATATCTCGACCACTACCTACCACCTGCAGCACCTCCTGTACCGAATCACACCACCACACCACCACCACCACCACCACCACCTCCACCACCGCCACCTTCGCTACCTCCACCAATAACTTAAACCTCTTCCGCTACCGTTACACGCCACGTTAATAAGAGTCGTTGAAATCGACCGAGTTAAAGGTCGTCTTGGCGGCCGCAGACAATGGCTCTATTGTTAGCCGTTGCAATGGAAATAAATAAATAATAATAGAGTATAATAATACAATATTGGTAGGTAATATTATCATATCATAATATTGTATTAGCTATATAGACGAGCTATTATCACAACTACAATGTACTACGCAATGGTGCGTATTCGCGGTACGACTTGGGTAAAGTTTACTCGAGTGCTATATACGTAGTAGTACACCGTCCTCGTAATGCCGATGCATTATTATACGAAGGTGCGTAAAGTTATTTAAAAAATCTGTCGGGTTTTAATGAGTGCATCTTAGTACATATTAAATATGTATAAATTTAACCAGCTCACACCGGATGATGTTCCTGTGATTTCGAAATTCTATATATTATATAATACGGGAGATAAACTGCAGCGAATTCCACACGCGCGGTCACGCCGCTTCATCACCGCGGTGACGATGAAATGGGTAGGTAAATGGCTAAGGGTGATATTTTGTAAGGTATAAATAGCTAGGTATAAATAATATGTATGATATATAATGTATAGGTACTCACGTTGTAAATGATATATTTTTCGGCGTCCGACTCATGCGTGCCCGGCGCGTACACTGGACACACGATGTTCACCTGGTCGTATTCGAAAGGCTGGTTTCCTTTGTTCACATCGATTATGTGGTCCGTGTTGTCTATCCGGAATCTGAAACAATATCAATAGGCGGTCAGTTACGAGTTAACTGTCCAATAGGCGTTCGCGCATATAACGTTTTGCATTGCAGTTTGATTTTTTTACCGCATAACAGTAAACATCACTCACTAAATCACTATAACGCATATAGCATAATATGTATATAGGATCTCGAAAGACGAAAAAAATTGATAATTTTTTTTTTGGACGAGATAATATTTTTTTTTTTTGTCAAATCACAAATGTTGCGTACAATTAACGTGTCATATATGCTTATAATATACCTATTTGTAGATTATAATATTTATAATCGTTTAAGTTTAGACGAGCCGAGAAGCTATAGTGTCGTTTCAGCACACAATTTCACTATTCAGCTCGTATATTGTATGTATTTATGATACTATCAGTGTATGATATATTGTTTATACTTTAAACTGCAGGTGTAGGTATTCTGAAATATAGGCACAATACCCATACGATTATACGCGTCGAGACAAAATAGTGTGCATCAGGTTAGAAAGCGAATCTATACGTATCGCTCGCTCCACATAAACCATTGTTGTTGTTGTTATAGGCACAATATGATATATATATATATATTATATCAAACATATTGTACTGCAGTGCCCGTCATATTATTAACGCGAAACGTCGATATATACGGATTACTGATATACATATAACGTAGCATAAGGATTGTAAATGATGTGGTTAACCTTGCACTCTTAATTTTTAATTAATAATATTGCACTATTACGCATCTGCCGACGACAGAACGCAGAGACGGCTCGAGGGGAGTTCCGGATATAATATAGCGACGGCCTACAATCCTGTCTCCACCGGTGTCGCCGATGATATTATATTATACGCAAGGCGGATTTTCACATTTTATTATTATCATCATCATTATTGTCGACAGAGATTTCTAATTCTATAATACATCATAATAATATCATCACGACAAATATAGCGCAACGGTTCCCGCCGAGCTTTTGACTTTCTCGTCACAATTAACCTTACCAAGGTTAGTGAAGTATACAATAATATCATATTATATGATTATTTATTGTTCTATATCATTATTATGCATTTACAGTTTCCGTCGCGTCGCCCGACGCGCGATCGGAGCCGCCAAAAGAGCTGCTGCAAGTATACAGCAGACGATATCACAACGGTTATAATGTATTATCATTATTATAATTATAATTGTTGAGATATTTTCTGTATACATTCCTCGCGACGATTTTTATTCGTCTGCATTATATAGCTAGCCCCGCGGACGTCACCGCATAAACTTTCTTAACGGTCCTTAGACTTTACGAAATCATAATAATATAACGACAGCGAGCGGGTCGCGGTGTATACGCACGGTGGTCTGCTGCAGCAGTACGCGCGCATTATTATTATTATTATTATTATACGCGGAAGAATGTAAAAAAGACATAAACGTTTATTGCTGCTGCTGTTATACCACTATATCGTGATTATTAAACGACCGTTTGCCGAACCCCGTTTTCGTCGATAAATGCACAGGCTATACCATCATAATATATTTATTACACTCGTATTTATATGTATATATTACAATATGTTTCGTACTTACGAGACACGGCCACCGAACATATATATATATATATTATATAGTAATGTGTTATTGTGCCTACGCATACGCATCATGATAGGTACCTACCCGTGTCCGTGCATGGTACGTGTGAATGAAGAATGTGTCTGGTCATCCTGGTCCCGGAGCACGCCCGACGTGTATAATAATATTATTATTATATAACAAAATTATGCGAGAGACGCGTTCGGGACAGCTCGGACAACGGCGGCGGTCATCATAACGAATCGATTTGCCGGCGCGGCCGAACACATTTTTTCATCTTCAGATTTTCCATTTTGTTTTCGTATAATATATAATATACATATACCTATATATAGACCGATGAGTGAATTGTTGGCGTGCGCGTTATTACGGACGTCTTTGATGATGACGACGACGATGAGCGAACCGTCATGGTTTAGGTGCATAGTCGTGTTCGACATTGATTGGGGGGGGGGGGGGGTTTAAAAATATAACGATTTGAGACGACGACGAACATGCGTATAGGTTCGACGGGAAATGCAATAAACGACCTATGATGTTGAAAATGTGTAAACTCTAATTTCTGAATGTACCTATCATCTGTGAAAATCATCATTACGTCGATTTCACGGAATACTACATAATTGATACGTAACACCCGACAATTGGTCAGATGATAGTCGGGACCATTTAATGGTTCATGATGGAAGCGCGCAATAAATAATCTGACGGTTAGCAGCTATATATTATATATTAATATTATTTTATCTATTATGTATCCTTTATCGGGCGCAGTCGTCTGTTTTGGTGTGTGAATATATATATTATATAACGCCAATACCTACACTATACATATATAATATTGTCGTGAATGCGGTTAACGGGGCATTGGAGGACATGGTGGGAGTGAAGGGGGGGGGAAACCTGTGAAACTCGCTGTACGTATCGAATGTCCCCCTCGGTCCGAAGGGGACATGAAAAACATTTAAAAAAAAAAAACCCTCGCCTCGGTTGATTTTCCGATAAATATATATTTGCAGTAGCGGGGTAGGTGGGGTGCGAGATGGGCGCTCCTCTGACCGCCGTCCGATGATAATATGTTACGATTATGATGATGGCGTCCTGCACGGTTGTCGAGATATGGGCGGTCGCGTCCGGTCACCGCCCTTCGAGCGCCCCGGCGATCGTATTCCGAGATTTGGTTCATTATATAATAATATTCGCCACGTCGTATTGTGTATACATATAATATTATATGACGCGCAGAAGGAACGACGCTGAAACGTTACGTCGACACAGCCTACATAATATATAAGCGCACAGGGAGCCGTCGACGTGCGGGGGTGGGCGCTCGTAGTGGCAGTATAGCTGCGAGTCATATATATATATATATATATATAATACACATATTATTATTACTGCACACTCATATAGCGGTGGCGGGTGATGTACGTATAAGTACTTGTGTGATGGACGCGGGATCCGCGGGGACGGAATGGCGGCCATTATTTAGTGTGCGAGTGTTGGTGAATCGGTGTTGGCGGGGGTCCGATGAAGGGGATGGTAATAAAGAGTGGAGAGACGTCACAACAAACCCCCCCCCCACCCCGGGAAAAACTGGTGTTGATTAAGTGTGAAAAAGCATGGTCCTATATAATATACTCATCTGGTGCATGTGTGTTTATATACGTATATTATATACATTATATACGGAGAACTTAGTCATCGCCGAGGGCTTTGGCACCACACACAAACAAACACACACACATACGTATATTATAACTTTATATAACCTATACAGTTGTATATTATTTTATATATTCTATACCTATATAGGTCGTACAGTAAATGTATATATATATTACACGGATGTATATATGTATATAGCTGCAGGGTTGTGGGGACAGTGGTGAAAGCCAGGGTCTTCGGACTGTTATTTTCATTTTCGCGTAGAAACAATTAGAGAATAGAGCTTTCAACCGTTGGCAGCTATGGGGCGGTGACCCCGCGCACGTGCACTATGTATATACATGATGCACTGCAGCAGAATGTGTTTTGTGTACGGCGCGCAGCGTATGAGTTACACAGGGTGGTAAATATAGGTGCGTGTCCCTCTGTATTCCACGATACACATCCTGCAGCAGGTATTAGCTAAGTTGTATATTATGGTGTATGTACATACCTCGTGTGCAACGATCGAGAAACATTTCCACTATTCGAAAAAAAGAATAAATAAACGCACCCATTATATTATTGCCGTTATTATTATTATTATTATTATCATTATTATCATTAATATTGAAATGGAGAGAGGCGTGCGTGCGTGTATATTCACGAAAAGAGAGCGAGGAAAATTACTATACTATGCGTACACCTACTCGTGTATGATATATTATGTATAAATAAATGTACTTGTCGTCAATTCACGCGTACTATGTATACCTACCCACTTTTGACGCCGAATCAACGCTATATTATGTACAATATAACCTATTATAGTACTCTGTGCACTGCGTGAGCGTTTCGAGAACTTTTTACGCGTGTGCGTCATTAACGCGCAGTGCAACCGATGCATTTCTTTAATGAGTTTTACGCGCCATCATAATAACATATAATAATAATATTAATAATATCATTATTATATTGCTCGTTAGCAATCGAAATAATTCGCACGAGCAAGTATTGCACAGTGCTGTCGTTCATTATACGCAATATTTTATACTTGACGCACGTCGTCGTGTGTGCGGGGCGACGAATCGATAGACTCACGCTGCAGGTATATAGGCTTATAATATTATATTTTTTGTGACGTTAAAGTGCACTCGTATTTTTCATACGCGAAGCGACCCACAGCGTATAAGATAATAATATCAATCGAGCATAATATATAGTTATTACTTATTATACGCATTATTATATACAATATTATTGTGTTTTATATATAGCTAGAAAAATCCGAAAAGAAACTCAAAGCTTGCAGAAAACGACGAAATATCATCATCCGTGCCAGTAGTTATGCCAATAAACGCGCCCGAGCCCCAGTCGATAGTTTTCGCAATGATCCACCATCACTTTTCTCCCCGCACCAGTGCAACTAAAACCTACCCTTAGCGGTCCGACCCCAAAAGCACCGCACGCGGTCTATATATACCAATAAACGTTTCGTGTAATACCTTTCGCGCGCCAGACAGGTATATATATATATATATATATATATATATATATATATATATTATATATAATATAATAATACGTATTCATAACAATAACGAGTCCGGTATATAGGTACACAACACCATAATGGTATAATAAGATCTATTGTCTCGGGGTCACGGCGCTTTTACCACGCGTTTACCACAAAAGAACACCGTGAACTTAAAGTTCGTCGTCTCTAAAAAAAAGTGTTTAGCGTACTTAATACTTGCGCCATTATACGACGAGCTCGAGCGCGTTTCGCGTGTATGAATCACCTACCCAACTACCGCGAAAAACAAAAGAGGGCGCCGGTCGCGGGACAACAATTGCTGCGGCAGCGGAGAAGACAAAAAAAAAAAAATAAAAACTTTCGAACGCGACAAACCGGCGCCGTTCGCGTATTGCCCACACGTTCGGCGTGTGTTCGCCGTTCGAGTTCAACGATCGCGCGCGCCGCATGCGAAAATCGGTGAATGATGATGTCTTTGCAGCGCATTCGAATGTGACACTATTACTATAATATATACATTATACAATATACATATTAAGTAAACCTACCTAGCTATAGGTGCATAGTATTATTATATTATATTATAAGTGTGCCACTACGGTTACCGGCACCACGGTATACTTAAATAGCTATTATATGCACCGAAGAGTATAATATTATAATATATTAGGTGCCTGTATAATATAATATGCGTATTCGGTGTCGACGAAAATATTATTATAAAACGCAAGACAATCGCGATTGTTATTCAGATGACCATCGACCGACCGACCGCCCGCCTGTGTAAGCGTTGCAGCGCACCGTAAATGAGCGTTTATTTGTCTTGACTAGTAGCTGCCTACCAGCTATATATATATATATTATGTATAATATTATCATATTATGCGTTGCCCACACGTAATTGTATTTACCACGAACGCGTTTAAATTCGAATCGATGCTGTTGTTTCGCTGGGGGAGGCCGTTTTCAATGACGCTCGAGTATAATGTAATATATTATTGTCTAAAACGTAGTTTATAAGAAAAAGCCTAATACCGAAACTTACGAGTAAACGCGAAGTGAACAGAGTATTATTTTTGTTTTTATACTTTTCATTTAATGTTCACTTTGATACTTAAAAAATAGTTGTTCATAAGACGACTTTAAGAACGATACTTTGTTCAGTTTTTTATAACAATAATTTGTTTTACTTTATAACAATAATCAAGTTATGTGGTAGCATACTTGTTTGATCTCTAATGAACAATAATAAAAACAATAATAAATCTCGTTATTATTGTACATTTATTTTTTTATTTTTTTTTGCTGCGATTGTTGATGCTTGTGGGATGTTGAAGAAAAATTCGTCGGTTATTTCTGTTTTGGAGAGATATTAAAGAAAATTCAAGAAAAATATTTGTAGAACGGAAAACGCTTCTTCGGCAGAACGAGGAAATAAACTATAATTTCGCCATTCCCCGTGTGCTGAACGTCAGTACGCAAACGTTCTTTTTAAACTTTTCACGAATACCGAGAGGATTCGATACGACGTTCGACCACTGTATAGGGTGGATTAAGTATGCAGGGTGCGTGGTTGGTTGGATAGGCTGGAAAATAACTTTTCCTTAAACAGAACAGGTGGGACGGGGTGGCAGAGGAGGCATACACACACACCCGACAAAAAGAGGCCAACCAAGCACAAAAGCTGATTAAATATGATGACGGAGCGCCTATAAAATATATATATTATATACTATATTATGTGCGTGTACCAGCGAGTCGGCCCCGCGGTTCACGACGTATGCTCGGGTGTGATGGGCTGGCGGGGGGGGGGGCTTTTCGCGAAAGGCGTGCGGGTGCTGGGGGGGGGGGGGGTGGCACCGAACGAGAGGACAACAATATGAATCACTGTCAGTGTCAGATTTCACTAGGCGGCGGCGACCATAGAGGCGAAGAGCGCGCGCGTGTGTGTGTGCGCGCTAGACTCTGCACAAGCCGTCAACCGTCAGCCATTATACGCCGCCATTAAAATAATATACACACATCATGCGCACACACACACACACATATATATATATAAGGCAAACACACACACTAGCAAACACCCACACCGATGTACCCTGCTACGTCGTATCCCTTCCCATTTCCACCCGCACCGCCCACCGGGGTATACAATACCACCGCTGCAACTGCGTGTACGTGTTCACGCGTGTATAATATTGTGCGTACCCGGACAGTGCAGTACAATATTGTGTTATTAGTGCATATATATATATATGTTTTACGCAATGACGGCGGCGGTAGCGAGCAGTGGTGGGGGAGGGTGGTTTGAGGGGCGGAAAAAAGTTTTCCGTCAGAGCGCCGCGGACAATGATTAAAAAACCTCAAAACTGTTTAGCAAATTACTCGTGGCGAATCGACCGGAACCGCCACCTTGCCTATAGGATCGAGACTCGAGTATACGCGACATCCGGATCGACTATATATATATATATGCATATTGTTATACAATACGAGCACATATACACACATGCAAGTGTATATTATATTCCATGCCGAGTGTGCGCTATTTTCGTTTCGCAGTTTATTAAATTCCGCGAGCACTAGGCATGTGTCTATATATAATATTATATAACATGTGCACGCACTATACAGTACACGTATATAATAATACAGTGTATATAGCTTAATCCCTGAAAACTATATAATACTATACGGGGTAAGAAAAAACGCTCCATTTAACGTGATTGCAAAAAACGGTAAACACACGTTTACTCGTCTAAATAAATGGTATAAAAAATAAAATAAAAAACCATTATAATTAAATGTATACATAACGACGCTAGCGGGCAAATAAAGACGTAACTACAATAATAATAAGTAATAACAATGATATAGCTGCAAACAACAGTAAAAATATTGTCTATAAAGACGAGCTCTTTTTTACACTGTTGTACACACATCATGCATATTTCTTATTGCAGGTACATCAAATAAGTATAATAATAATAGTAATTTATAATATTGTCCGTGTGTAATTAGCGCGGTGACCTCGAATTCTTCGTTTATCGACAACTATTTTACTCCACCAAACACAATATAACTATATATTAGTATCCTCCCAGCTCCAACCCCGTCGTTCAATCACCGCCTCGGCTACAATATAATATATAGGCGCGCTTATAAAATATATATTATCATTAACGACGGGTCCGATGATACTCGAACATATTTACATATATACATAATATGATACAATTTCATGGCACAAATGCGCATAATATATTATATTATAATACCTTATTGTATACGCATAATTGGGAAATATGACATCGAATCTGTATAATATTATACATTATTGTTATAGTTAGTCATCATACTAAAATGTGTTTTATATAATATATACAATATGCACCACTAATACGCGCGCGGCGCGCTACGTCTCAGGAGAGATGTTGTCTGTCAGCGTATAGATATATATAGGCGCACAGGGGTGGTTGTTTCGCACAGGTAAACGGGTTTCGATGTGCGCCGCCTCAGGTTTGATGAATGTCGGTCGGCTACACGGTTTTCCACTAAGGTACTATATATATCACACACACACACACACTCTCTGGTATAATACATGTGTATAGGCGATAGTAATACATATATATATATATGTGTGACGCGCGTATAATAACAGACAGCGTAGGTAAGTATGTAAGGGCAGCACGGTGGTGTAGGCACATTTACGAGCGCGCTTCAATAAACGTCTTCGTCGCCGTCGGTGTCGTGTATATGCACCGCGAACCACGCCAAATGCATTTTATCCGTCAAATTACGACGGATATAAATTCGCAGACAACCGCACGTCGCGCACATAATATACTATGTATAATAATATTATTATATATTATATACGATATGATGTGTATATATTATATGTACAATATTATTGTGTTGTTGCCTGTACACACCATCGATCAGTCATACGCGCACTTCAAACACGTTTATATATATGTGTATTTATATATATATTTTCGTGTAATATATATATATAAGTATATACACAACACGTGCGCGTAATATAATATTCTAAAAAGTCGAATACCTACTTCGAGTTATTGGCTTTTACCGATACAGTTGTAATATAGATTATATAGACGTGGTATATGTATAGTGCGAATGTGGTGTATGTATATATATACTATTGAAATCGCTAACCGGATATTGTACGTACACGTCATATAAATTATTGAATATCATATACATATATATGTATATATTATGTAATATTAGTTGTTTGGGATTCAAATTTTGCGTCGATCGGCCGCAATTTCCAGCGGTAAATTGATTTACGCGTAAACGCTCGTCGTTCATTCCCGAGAAAACGTGTAACGGCTATATATTATTATAAAATACCTTATAAAATATAATATGTCGCACTACAAACAACCTACATACGGGGTGCATTTCGGATATAGTTGAATGTTTTTGCTACGTGCTGTATAATCGTTATTATTTTATGAAAAAAATCAAATGACCAACAGCATGTATAATCCGATAATAATAATAATAGTATTAATAGCTACGTTTTTAAATTTAACATAATATATTGCGGAACTGCAAATGCTATTATAAAATATATATTTTCCAGAGGTTTGCATCGAAAATTCGAAACTACTCGTATATTGTAATATACACACACGATGATGCAGACAGAGGGAAAAAAATGCAGTCAATTTGGTCGTAAATAATTCCAATCTAGTTAAACGTGTTTTTTTTTTTATCAAATAGCAGTGAAACATTACAACGCAGCTTGTAGGTATACGGAGTAAGAGATTACATACCGCAATATTTCATTTCGTAAATATCGAATAATAATGAAAACGAAATAAACGTTTATCCGGTTAAATGTACTTTAATAGAGTAGGTACACGCAGACTATGGTTTTATGCAAATATGATTAACGGTTGAGGAAAAAAAGTAAACCACATTTTTGCGGTTACACTACTGCACGCGTAATTGCGGTGGTGTAAGATTAATGTGGTATAAAAGTGTACAGCGAAAAATAACTACCGGGATTATAAACATGTTCATTTGGCTCATTCTCTCTCTGCACACACGCATTCCCATATCTCACGTTCTTATCCGGCTATATATACACTGCAGCTACGCCGCATCTGCAGCAATTCTGTTTTTCTTTTTCTCTCTCCACCGTGGAAACTGTATTATAGTAATAGGCATAGGTGTACTATACGAAATGTCCCATCGCTGCCTATTATTGTTATATTATAGTTATTCATTATTGCATTATGACAGCTTTTGCGCGCGGGAATTAAACTTCACTTTTTAACTTCACTAATGTTCCTGTGCAACTATAAAATGCGTTAGTGCTTACCTATACGTATAAGTATAAACATATAACAGGTTTACAGGTAGCTATATTTTCATGAATATAATATACTATGAATGAAGCATTATATAGGACCAGATATAGGAAACAGCGCAAAAATGTTTAAAAAAAGTTTATATATTTATATGTTATATGAAAAGTTTTTTTATACTGTTTTCCACGGCTTATCGATAATTTGAGGCAACTATATTATACTTTATGTACAATATTATGCATAAATAGACTAAAAACTTTTGTAGTTTGAAGGTATGGCCTATAATATAATAATATAACAGTCAAAATTAAATGTGTTCATTCCGTCCCATCTATTTTCTCTTACCGAAAGTTCAAAAAGCTCGGAAATTAGGTTGAGAAAAATCAGTTTTGTTTCCAACATAACATCAAATTTATATGATCCAACTAAACCACGTATATAAGTAATATTATATACACGGGCATATTCAAAAGTTACGAGCGGACGAACTTAAGGACAGTTCAGTTCGTTATACCGCTAAGTTGTATCAGGTTATATAACATAATAATATATGATAATATGATATAATATACCGTCAAAGAATCGCGAGAAAAATAATATACGACTTTTCCTCGAACACGCGCTACAGAAGCTCGATTCAATGTATTATATTATGCAACAACCAAAAGTCATCGGGTAAAATAAAAATCGACTACTAAATATATATACATATATAATACAGGTATTACAGGCGAAAGACCCGAAAGAGCGCCGTGCGTGCGGTTGAAAGAGTCATGAAAATGTTTTTTACGTCGAGTTCGTGTTATTTATTTGTTTATTTTGTATACTGTCTGGATAAATAAAACGAATTGTGTTCAAAACGAATAGTAAGTAATTGAGCTGCGCATCGGAATCGTCAAGTCTTTTTTGCGGGTACGGAAAGTAATAATAATCTCTGCAATAAATATGTACCTATACCTACGCGTGAACTGTAAACGCGAACGAACGGATGTCGCCAATATTGGACTACTATTACCTCTCCACGGCATACGCCTATAATATAAGCCCGATCGCGAGGTGTCAATGAGCGCCAAAATGTTTCACGTTTATTCTGTTACCACCGTGTACATTTAATTCATGTTTTCTTCTATAATCGTCGTCGAATGTGCTACCACAGGTTAAGCATTCGAGTTTTGTCCTTTTTCTCTTTTTACACGTATTCATTTTTAACAAAATTGAAAATACCAACAATATAACACAATAACAACACAACAGGAGTCGATAGAATAAATTTCAATTTATAAAATGAAAACGATAACGTCGATAACAACATTTTGATGTGTATTGTAAAATACTAAATAGGAAAATACAACCAATGCTATTAATAATCTATTTATATCCGCAATACTGATGATAATAAATAAACTGATTGCACTGTTGTAGTTTCAGCCGTTTCAGGGTGCCTCAAAATATGACATAAGCAAAAAATAATCTACCAGACCTGTGACTCATCAAAATTGTGAAACCATAATAATTAATAATAATATTTAAAATTCACAATTTTTTTTTTGTGTATCAATAATCAATAATAAATAAGTAGGTACTTTTTCTACTTTTTACCTTTATTTTTAAATTTGCCGACTTCTTATACAAATAATAATTTGCCGACTAATTAACATAAAAATACCAAGTAGGGGGGTGTGACACCCCCCCACACCCACCATTAACGCCGGCCCACACCGTGTCATAGATAATATTCAGGTGAGCTTTTTTTTTCGCATTCGGAGATTTTAGTTTTTGAAGTGTCATATACCCGGTAACGAGTTCACCTCGATATCATCCCCGTCGATACATCATCAAACCGAAAAAGAATTGACTTTCATACGACAGTCGTAAATATTTTACGCATATATTTTGCCGTTGACACGTCACCAATCCCGCTCGTTGGTCTGCATTACAGAGTTGGTATTTGGAAAGGTTCGTTTGGATCAGTGAAAATACAGAACAATTTGATGCGCCGCGGATCGCGATCATTATATGATTTGTACATCGTCATCGCGAAAGCTTCACGACATAATCCGTCACTCCTGCAGCTCAGGGCTCAAATATTATGCACGATAATATATAATAAATACAGTTCGACGTTTCGCAATTAATCATAAACGAGTACGCGTAATAAATAACTTTTAAGCGATGACGAGGGAGAGAAAACAAAAAGCGAGCAGACAGTATATTGTACACGCATTAATTATTAGTAGGTATATCTGCAGCAGTACGCACGTATAACGCGTACCTATGAGGTTTCCACGCAAATGTGGGTGGCAAGGGTATATACGTTTGCACAGGGAGAGGTGAACCGTGATGGCGACGTTGCCTGATGCGGAGGTGCTCAATAATAATAATAAACCGTGGAAACCTACCGACGACGTCAACGACGATGAGGTGACGAATACAAAAAACAAAAACAAAAAAAATTAAAAATTTCCGCGGTGGCTGCAATAGATCAATGTCGCGCCGCAGCAGCAGAAGTATATAATAATAGTCGTCGAGAGGGTTGTGCGAAATGAATTGCACACTATACCGTGCACAAACGCCGGCGCCTTTCTCCGGGGGTGTCGCGTAACAATGCTTCACGCACTTTAATGAACGGGCGTGTATGGAACGCGACGACGGTAATTTTTGTTTCACGCGTGTGTTACGCGCTTGTTTGGCGGGACGATATATATGAACGGGGGGGGGGGGGGAGCAACGAAGTGATGGCAGTGTGCGATGGGGCACACACACATGACTGTACACTATATGAGCCGGATGGATATATATACCAACACACTCGCACACACATCACACACACATACACATCTAAGAGTTATAGTTTGTGTGAGTACTGCAGAGTGGTGTGTGTGTGTGTGTGTGTGTGTGTGCGCATGGTATAAGTACTCGGATCGTCGTCGCCGTCGCCCGTCGTGTCGTGTAATGAACGAGCAGAAGAGACAAAAAAGAAAAGAAAAAAAAAACCATGAAAAGTAATTACGAGCTCGTCTAGTCCGTATATAATATGATATATATATATATATGTGTGTGTGTAGGTGCTGGAGGGTCGCGAGAGAGTAGTTTTGTTGAAAGTCTGCAGAGAGCGATCGTAATTATTATTATCACGCACCTATATCTATATTATGTACACGATATTATGATATATTGTACGTATCACGAGAGAAGCTTTTCGAGAACGTATATTCCATGCACCCTTACAATTTTTTTTCACTTCTCCTCGATTTCGTCGGGCGCCCGTTTCGACGATACTTCGTCGTTCCGGGCAACGATTATTCACACGTAGGTATTGTGCAGTACAAGCACACACACATTATATATAATATATTATATGATGGGTAGGTAGATACAGCCGTATTACAGGCAGTACACATAGATAATTTCAAACGAATTCTATAGAGCTTTATTGTATGCCAAAAAAAAAAAAAAAAAAAAAAAAAAAAAACGTGACCGTATAAATACATACATAATTTACGCATTATGATGGCATACGATGATAGGCTGAAATGACGACGCCAAATTAATGGCGATTTCACACGACAAAAATTCCGTCAAAATCGGTTTTAATCCCTAGGCGTGATGTGTATAGTAGCTGCAGCAGACTTTTAACTTTATACTTATAAACATATTATTTTATGTACCTTATTCTGTCAGCTGCGTGTAAACTCCCGATTACGGAAAACCCAACCTATTTTCCACCACGGTGGCGACGGCCAAAAGTCGTGTCGCTATTTTCGTGACGGTTACCATAATATAATTATTTCTTATTTTCATTTCACTCGGGCCGAGACGGATATTGTCGGATAGCACGCGACGACTTTTCTTGCTCCGTACAAGTCTCTCGGTCTTCCGTGTACGCGTGGTGGCGGGGTCGAAACAATAATACCATATTATACAGCGAGACGATTTACAATTTTAAAATAAATATTTCTGCGTTCGGGGCTCATCTATATATATAGCATACACCTTTAGCTATTACACCTACAGGTAGATGTGACGTCCGTCTTGATATCCTCCGCAACAGTCGGTCGTGCGAAAATGCATATTATATAAATGCATTACGCATGCGCTGTATTCATTACTGTATACACAACTCGGGTACTGGGTCAAATCAGATAAATGTTGTACACTCGGGATACGACGGTGACGACGACGACGAAGTTTTCCCGTAGTATGCACACACACACACACACACACACACATATATATATATATATTATTATTGTTATTATTTATTATAGAAGCCGTTCTCTCGTACCGCATAATGCGTATGGTTAAGCTAACCTAGGTATTGAAATATAACATAATGTTCGCCACAAATAATATAACAAAATATTACCACCCCTAAGGACGTCCCTGATAAATATTACCTATTCCTGCAAACCGGAAGTCTCGGAGCCCAAAAATGTATGAAATATATTTACCATTATTATTATATTCAGGTGCGCGAACATCATTAATATATGCGACTAATTACACTGTTGCTAAATGTTATTAGGAATTGTATATTATAATATATTGCCATGCGTTATGTGCGAGCGGCCATTTTGTGCGAATCCGTTCGGTAATCATCGGATCGACTTTGTATGGCGTGAGAGGGTGAGGGATTTTCGACGCGCCGTGAGAATAAAAATATAACGCGTATACAACAGTGTTATATACGCAACTATATCATTATATTATTATATACCATTGTGTAAAACACTGTTTTCCTTTTGTTTTACACGATTGTGGAATTAAATTATGTTTTTTTTCCCCGTTCGCAAATGCAACGGAAAAAAAAATCAATTACTGGCAAAAACCTTGTATACCTACCATTCTTATATCTCACGCGATGTGTACAAACATAACATACCTAATATTATCACACACACACACACACACACACATGCGAACGAGCGTACTAATAAGTCAAATCGTGATATCTGTTGATAATAATGATTATGAGTGTGTAAGTACAAATAAACTGGGAAACCGGACTGAACAGATTTGCAGACACATAAAACATAATTATAATTATTATTAATTCTGTAAATCGTATACCGACGACGCCCGGACGGTGAACCGTCGTTTCGTACAACGAAGGTATACACTGCACTACGCAAAACATTAAAAATATATTTATATATACTTTACAGTGGTATCGTTTTGAAAAACAGACCGCCGAACGTCACGAAGACCAAAACGCGACGAAAAAAAAAAAGCAACAATAACGCGTATTATATAATAGGTATACGAATCGCACTGTGCGCCGCTCATCGCGACGGAAACTATGTAGACCGTATAATTAAATAATACAATTATTTCGTGTTTTCGCGTGCGTTTTGTCGGGTATTTATTTATAATAGGTACGTGATTTTAACTTCATCAACCCGCGGCGGCTGAACAAAAGCTGCCCTTATTGTTGTATTTTACAGTATCGTGTAATTCCCACACAATACAGTAGTGCAATAATATAAACGACAAACCTATTTACCTATGCGCGGAAAACGTGTAAGTACCTATATGTATAACATGATGCGGACCTCTCTCGGTGTGGGACGGTGGAGATTTTGGGGCAGGGGCTCCTAAAATCCGGCCGAGTAAGCTCTAACGAGTTTGCTGTTTACGGTGTATAAAGTCGCACATGTTTGAAAACCGACTTTTGAACTTAACTTTTCAATACGCACCTATACAGAGCTCACGAGTGCTGCTGCAGAATTGCATAAACATATAATCTATGAAATTGTTAAAAGGAATCCCATTTTGCATTGAACCAGTAAAATGGTTAGTAACCATAAAAATTATAAATTATACACATAAAATATAATACGACACCTATTATATGCGTGATATGACAATATTGATTTAAATATAAGCATAGAATCCGTCTCTGCGGAAATGTTTGTGATTTCGACTATGATGAAAGATTAATGATGTGTGGTTGAAATAATTATATATATTGTATCTCCCGGTTTAAACAAAAATATCATGATTTGCGATCGCTCCAATGACAGGAATGTTAAAATTACTCTTTCTAAACCCAATATCGTATATATAGTGTACCAGTGGCGTATTTAGGTTTTTGTCATGGGGGGGGGATATGACTTTTTACCGTTATCACTAACTTGAGGGGGGCTACGCCCCCCTCACCCCCCCAAGTTTCCAGGAATTATAAAAGCTTATTAATATTAAATATACTTTCTATGTTTGCCAAAATTATAATACACAACACATTACTTGAGATTAAATGTTTTATTAAACCAAAATCAAATACTTGTTAGTTATTACAATACAAAATCTAATTTTCTTGCTTTTTTTGATAATTCATCTATAACTTCTTCCACTGATAAGTTTATGTCTCGAAGCAGTGGTTCATCGTCATGGAAATATTTAGTTATTTTTGAAGATTTCATGGTTTTAATATTTTAAATCTAATACTTTTTTAAAAATTGTTATAGTCATCAAAATTCAGATTAAAATCTCAAAACTGTAATTTATTAAATAAAATAATGATAATGATAAGACAATTGTGATTACATGCATCGAAACGACAGAGCGCATAGACCATAATACCATATGATACTAGAGTATGACCCGCCACCCGGTATAATCACTGACCACAGACCAGTGACCAGCGATACCAATGAGAATACTGTACAATAATATAATATTTTAATTCTTGCAAATGTAATCAATTATTGATAAAAAAAAAAAATCATATTATTTTAAATAATAATCGTCAAATTATAACGAGTAACGACTATAATTAATTGTGTGTATACAGTCTTAAGTCTATGGGGGGGGATTGATCCCCTTGATCCCCCACCGTAAATACGCCACTGTAGTGTACAGATGAGACGTAGTAATTATTATGAATTGGAAAGATATAATTTTATAATTGTGATATCGAATCAGCGTATACCATCGGACTTTATCGTAATACTTAAACTTTTATATGCACGTCGTCATCGTAATATATATATATATATATATATATATATATATATATTTAATATTTATATGTACCTATATATATGCCTACACCAATACATTGTATGCGCATAAACAATGATGATACGACGTGTAATATATAATACGCACCGCAGCCATTTCGTTCTATCCGACACCCCTTTTTAACCCCATGGTGGCCTAGAAGTTGCATACAATATAATACAGGTACCTATACTCGTTAAATAAAACGAAAACAAAAAACCAATTTGTAATTCTATATAAGCCCGCAAATAAAATGGCCGTCCCAGCAGTTCAACATGGCAGCCGGTCGAGGATTATGTTACAAACGGCCCGTATGTATATATAATAATATAGACGCGATATACATAGGTAGGTATGTAGGTAATAATATATATATATACATGATGGAGCGTTCGTCTCCAATTGCGGCCGCATGCTGGAAGGGTCCGTCGTCCAAAGCGGATATAGGAACAATCCACCCAAAATCGTCGACTTTTGTAATAATACGGAGGGGCGGCGGGCAACTTCCTGACCCCCATCCCCTCCCCATCCTAACCGCACGAAACCCCGAGGCCTGCAGCAGCTGGTGACCCGGCATGATATTGCGCGTAGATCACACACTACGGGTTTTTCTGTGGTGAAAAGTAAAAACGAAACGAGTACACACACACACATGCACACGGTCAGAGGTATTTGTATATACGCACAATGAAATATAATAGTACAATATGGAGTGACGGGTTTGGTGGTAGGGAAAATTTTAGGCACAACAAAGCAAGCCGTATACGACGGTTTTCTTTAAAGGCCGCGGACAAACTATACTGCAGGCGCGTATGATGTTCGACGAAGCCTATAGTGCATAATCTAAGAACTTGTTCAAATTGTGGATAAAATAATGAACGGAAATGACGATGGGAAACATACTAAACTGGTTAAACGCGGAAAGTTCATATTGGATCAATAGTTCGCCATCGAGAGACTTAAAACTGTAGTGTAATATGAATCCTACGACCGTGCGAAGCCGCAACAATATTGTACAGCTGATTGGTAACGATAATCACGTGTCGTTTCCAGGTGGAACTTGGGGAAGGTATCGTCCAGGTAATATATATATACATATATAGATAGTGAGAGAAAAAGAGCAGAAGACCTCAATAAATATAATCAACCAAACCTATATATAATCCGTTTGTTCAGCAAAAATGCATGTAAAATGTTAAGTGTAATTATATATAATTGTAAAGAATATATTGTAATTAAATACAATGAAAATTATTTTCAAAATATACATCATCTCGTTTTAGTGATACCTTTACCATAAATGATATTATTATATAATGTATAGGCGCACGACGTATTTCCAACGCAATAAATGGTTTGTGTAAAACATAATATAATATTATAATGGTCGTTCTGGGTCCTTATAAGGGATGGTTGAAATCGAGATTGGCGCATTACAGGTGGCCGCGGGTCGGCGAGGTGCAAATGTGCAGGACGCAGCGGCACGACTTTTTCCCACACACAATCTCCATACGCGCTGGAATTCTTATACGCAGATAAACATCGACGGTCCCGGGGGCGACGGCGGCAAAAGGATATGGTCCCGCAAAGTATATAGGTAGGCACATAATAACGAAGATATACGACAACGCAAACATATATATACGTGCCTATACCTATATTATATTATGCTGTGTACAGACACGGCGAGAGATGTTCCGATCGATTATCGTCTCACCGACGACGTCGCGGAGAAAAGCCCGCTGCGAGCACTCCGGTGCAGCGAAACGCCGGTGCATTTCGATAAATATAATAACATAACAAATACGATTGGCGCATCGTATCATGTACATGATATCATAATATACGTACCGATGTGAATATATTATTATATATGTTCAGTGATATATTCGACGACGGCGTTATATAGTTGTTAATATAGCGGTCGCTTGTACATTTGCATAAATATACGTATCATATCGGCGGCGGCGGCGGGAGACGGATCGATAGTCCGACTTCCAACTTGATCGACGGATTTATGATCGATTTGGACGCAAATGCGTTTCGGGCGCTAAGTGATCCGCAGCGCGACCAGTCGAGTTGACGCCCGACAGACGCACCGACGTGTTTCCGTTATCGAATTCCGCGGCGAGGCGGTTTAATCGGCACCCTATACCGCACCATCGGGCCACAATAATAGTAGGCACGCATGACCTCTCTGTCTATCTCACACACACACACACACACACACTATCAATCTCTCTTTCGGTTCACTCCGATTGAAAAATATCCCTATAACCTTATCTTATGATAAACGACTCATAACGAATTATTATAATATAGGTAGTCGTTAGTATAATGGGTTTAATATTGGGTGCGTCGTATTCGATATACCGGTACATGGCGGTGTTATTAAATATATATTATGCGCACCGGACGATCGCATGTCAATGATTATTAATATTGATTTTACATCGAAACGTGACGTAGGTACGCGCGAGAAATATACGTTCGAAATAACAAATAAGCGAATATTCAGCTCCGGTGGTTTATATCTCGAACGACAACGATTGACGTCTCGCTGAATACGAAACGGGTTTTTCCCGTGTTTCCGTCTTTCTTAACATAAAAAAAAAAAAAAAAAACGGATATATCTTATTTTTTTGTTTACAGCACTGTTCAACCGAACCGTCGGAATTTCTGCAAGCTCGCAGTATTTTAATAATAAAAAAACATTCAACCAGCAATATTACGTTATTATAGTAAACTGAGATACAATCTCGACAGTACTCGGTGTAAATTTATATTTGTTGGAAGAAAACGTGTTTCGGGTAAATCTATTAAGGTTAGGTGATATGTATCTCCGTGTCTAGGTGCCTATACCATATAAATACATATAATAGCGTTGTGACCACCATAGGCATTCATGTCTCGAAGGCTATAATATTATAAAGTCATGCAAAATCAGCATTAAAAAAATAGTTCATTTAAATCATAACCCATCGCCAGGATAAGAAGAAATTAGTGTATTCCTAATACTAATAACATACACATAAAAGCAACAAAAAGTATGTTGGCCACTTGGCCATGGCCTTCGGTAATATATGAAAAAATTGGATTCAATATATTATTACTATATTATTAGAGATTTGTAAGTAGGTAAGAAAATATGTCTCCTCATCCCCTCGACTCCACGCCTAGCAAATTTGCTGTTCTGTTTGAAAATAACTTTTAACAAATATTAATGTAGCCATGTTGAGTTACGTTAAATTGGATTTATTTTGGCGGTATACATATTATTAATAGTCTGTGTATATAATTAATAGGTACCTATGATAAACCTATAATTGCTATGCTCTTTATATTTAGATGGACATTTTTGAAATATTAAATCACTTTCCAAAACCAAAATTGAAGTTTGCGATAGATATTTGGTATAAATTCCATATGTCGGCTAAGCCACCAACGCCAAGAGCCTGCGTATTTAAAAACAAAAAATACTATAATATGTTTATTGTTTTCGACATTGTGACTGATGCGATACTACGGTGGATGGCTCGAAATAATAAATTTTTTAAGAGATAGACTTGATGTAGGTACTTAAGATCTTTGGAACATGTTATTTGTTTTGAATAATAATGATAATGTCAATGTCGGGTAAGGGATAAAACCAAATAAGCGAACTCGGCCGATTGGTATATCATCCATATCTTTTGAAGTGGGCGATAATGTATAAAGAAGTCGGATAATGTTAGTTAGCACTCGCGGATTCATCGGCTCGAAAACAGCTGTACTAAAATATAATATGATATGGTATTATAATATAGTATCATTAAAAACCGTGTTTACGGTATATCCACACAATATTATAATACAAATAAACCACACCAGCGAGTCCTTTTCGTTTTTCTGTTTTGGATTGTCCTACTTTCTTGATCAGGAAAAAAAAACCGTTTCATTTACATTTTTATTGCCGGATTAGATTCAACGTTGGAGAAAATTCGATAGACCAAATCGACGCGTTAAACGTTATTAATAATTATCACCCGCTCGTTAAATTCCTACGCCACCGCCGCCGTTAGAATATTATAGGCACGCCTACTTACCAGCGATTAGGTATCTACACGTAATAACATATAACGTACAGATCTTATAATAACTAATAATAAGTAAATGAATATTGTAAATTGTAATTCAACAACAATATTATAGTACGTTTCATCGATATTGATGCTCGCGATAATTGGTTCTGCTTTTAAGAGAAAATAACTTAATTAATATTTACTTCGTCGTACTGCAATTGACTTAATACAGTTAAAATATTGCAGTTCTCTCGATACCGATCGTGAGAAATTATTACCGTCGTTAAACTTATACTCCATATCATATACTGTACGGTATATTCAAATTATAACCTCCGAATCTGAACGTAAACAACTCGTTAACTCTCATAACTTCAAGACATTAAGACTCGTTAGCGAATTCATTTTAATTAGTCGAATTATTTATCCGAGCAGGATGATTTTTTTTATATTTAAGTAAGCGTCTCTCGGATTTAGCGCGGCCGTAGTTTTTTATTCGACTAGAATTTACTTAAGTGTAATTAGATACTTTGAAAACGAAATACTCTTCGTTCAAACATAATTATTTTATTCGTTTACTTATGTTATAAATGTTATTATACTGTTCGACCTACGTAATCGAGTCCAATAAATGATTGTTTCGTAGTATTAAATAGTTGAACTAAACATTCTACCGAGTACAATGCAATAATAATTATATTATATAGTGCACACATAAAATATGCACTAATTGCTTTTTACCAAAAAAAAAAAAACCCGTTTCAACTATCCATACAACCGGCCGCGTTCGGAATAATCTACGTGACTTGACCTTTTCTCTTCCTTTTCAGCTATTTACATTGGTTAGTAAGACGTTCATATTAGGTTTTGGAAACGAAAATTTAATTATTATATTATGTAAACTGCAGCTGCGTGCAAATGACCGTCGTCGGGAAAATCTCGAGTGAGGTATATCATATAATATATACAATTTACAATATTTAAATTCGATCGGTCATTTGATACAACAACAATAATAATAATATTTTTATGATGATGATAAATATCATATTATCTGTAAGTACATGTATCTCCAAATCATAATAATAATATCTAATCACCTGCCGGTGGCATCTGGCCTAAGTAGTGTGTTTATTATAGTTGTGATATTTATATATTATTATCTACTCCCAAACTCGTGCAGCTCTTTGGAGTTGGCTCGACAATCCCCGCCGTCGATATTATAATTTATAGTATAATCGTAGTAATATTATGATTTGCATTTCATTTTTGGCGGTGTAGAATGAAAAAAGATCCTTTATTAGCGACTTGATTGATTAAAACTCGCGATCAATTCGTAATTATCGCGTGCACAGCGTTAATATGTAATAATAATTAACAGATGGGTGCCCGAAAAAGAAAAAAACTGATAAGCGACCGGCACTGCTATTATTCTCAATCGCACGCGACCTACATTCACGCCTACGCGTAGTTAGGTACATTATTATTATTATATCTTGGACTAGGATTTACAAATGTTTAAAATATACTGCTTTAGGTGTATTGTGCTCTAACAACATTTTAATAGTCATTGAGATGAAAACATATAAACGAGTTATATTTTTTATATAAATAAATTACATTTCAAAAAATAAATTTGTTGTGATGATATCATGGCGTGTCGGCGTAAATATTAGAGAATGTTGCGAAACGAACATTTCTAGAAAACATATTTTATTGTAAAAAAAAAAACCTAAGCTCAGTTTATTCAGAATTTTTCGAGCCGTATATATTATATACGTACTAATTTGTAATTACCTATTTGCTAAAAGTTGGTAAATACTAAATAAAGCTTTGCGTAGAACATGTGTTTACATACAAATGTAGTGACGAGCGTATATATTATAATAAATGGTTTTAGCTTTTTGTCTTCGTTTCGACGATAATATGATAAAAATATTTACTGTATCACAGCAATAATAGATAATATGGCGCAGAATCTCAATCGTGCCGTTCTTCTCCGGCGGAGCATAATATAATATAATGTACTCGTTGTTGTTATATTATACACATGCGTAATTGTTTTTTGTTTAAATGTCCACCCGCATACATTCAGTTGAAAAATAAAATCGAAAAGAATGAAAAACGAATGCGTAGAAAAAAAAAGGATAGCCTTAAGCGCATTACGTTGTGGAAAATATAATGCTGTCGATAAAAATGTGATATAGCATAATGCTCGGACGGCGACATGTCACATGTAAAATAATATATTATTATCTGTCTTTTTCTGGCGTCGACGTGACCGATATAGCTCACGCATCATAATTATATTTTAATGTACTGCGTAAGATGATATAATAAATATAATAATATTATTATCATCCAAAGGCATGCGCGCGGGATTTATGTCATATTGCCATCACTGCATAATACTCTGCGTGGCTTTTGGAGAAAAGGCGGTCTCTCAGAAGACTTTTTGTAGGTATTCAATATTATATATTATTAGGTAAATTAAAAATATTTATCACAAAAGATTGACTCGGAATAATTGACAAAGTGTTAATATTGTAATATTGTATTAATAAATTAATAATAATGTCATTGATTGTTATAATTTTCGTATTTCATTTATTTTACCTTTGTTTTTTTTTTTCTTTTTCGATCGACGTGTAATTTGATTATGTATAAAATTCCTCCACACTGCACTTAAACGAAATGGCTAAATATTCGAAAGTCATGATATTACTATACAGTGCGGCAATAATGAACCTGTCATACACAACTATGATTGCAAGTCGTTCACGTTACGATGTAGTCTCACCTACATAATATTATTACTGATCGAATATAATGTTTGAAAGAAATAACTTTACAACATGAGTGAGGCACACGAAACACTATTAAAATACCAGGTTCGCGATAAAACAAAAGAACCTACCCGAACATTAACACTTGTACGGTACCAGGTATATAACAATTATACCTAATATAATATACCGCGTATACTTTATCGTATTTAACAAGCGCAGATTACACACGGCGTGGAAATCGTCGGGAACAGATTTAACGACGTCGTATAATATGCGACGGTATCCGACTCGTTATTAGTGTTTATTTATATTTTTTCCGACATATTTTCTACTAAATAGGCGATTCTTTATTTTACACGCGCACTGATGAATGCGATTTTTCAGCGAGACGATAAACGCATTGTATTATTTTCAACATCATAATATCACCAACGCCGTTTGTGCGAATGCATAAAAATATTCGTTGTATTATGCATAATATAGCTTTGCACAGTCGTGTGGCGCCATCTCTGTACGGATTGCCCGCTATTGTTCAGCTGTTGGACGATTCGTACGGCTTACAATACATTATTATTATTAAAACTTTCCATTTAGGTATAAAAATAATAATTACATTTTGAACGTGTGCGGTGAGTAATTATTACTAATTAGTTGAGGTGGCCAAACCGATGATCTTAGGCTTTGTGAATCAAAATATACAGAACTGATAAATCAATACTGGCCAGCATCCGTGGTCTGCGAGATTATAATGTTTTGTATACACAACGACCGTTTTACGACGTTGTAATTAAAATGACTCGGCGAAAAATATTATCAACGACACTCGTCGAGAGTTTTTAATTGTATGTATTACTCAATTAGCGGTTAGATTTATGGCCAACATCGCGATCGCCGCCGGCAAGGTGCACGGCTAAACTGATGAAACGTATATGATTACACGTCGTATTACAACGAATATAAATTGATAATTTATTGTGACTACAACGGTCGGATAACGTATAAATTGATCAATTAAAAACGAAACCCAAAAAAATAATAGCGCTAAAAAACCAGTGTCGTTACCTCCCATGAACTTGTCTCTATATGTATAATAGTGATGCAGTAACATATCGCAGCGCATAACATAATATTTAATAATAATATAATACACTTGTTTGCAAATAATAATAAAAAATAAAAATAATCGAACTCACGCGCATGGTGGATTTTTTCAATATAATTTTCGACAGAAGGGCGTGTATATTTTATGCGCAATCACACATTATATATATTATTAAGGTATACAGCACCGGGCGGTCACTATATATACCAGAAAAATAACAACGACCACCGCGTTTGGAACTTCAAAGTCGGTCGCCGAATAATATAATATTTATATTGTAATAACACTGTGTATCATAGTTAGTCGTGTCGAGAAATATTTTGGTATTGTTTTTTGTCGTGCCCATGTTGAACGACTAACGAACGAGTCGATATTCGACGTTTGTTCGGGGGTTTTTTTTTTTTTTCACGCGAGTGCCCATATACAGAACCATCGCCGTCAGTCATCATCGCCACCGACGGCGGGCAATCTCTATCGTTGTCGATTATGTTCCCCCGATGGTTTTTTTTTTCGTTTTGCCCACAGACATGCAGACACACCAAGACGAAATAAATACCAGAAACGATCAAGTGCCAATATTATAATGGGACCTACATATATAGCCTCTATATATTAGTCTGCAGTGTTATTGGTTATTATACGACCGGTGTTGCACAAAGTGAACACACTACACATTCACACGTGTACAATAATGCACACGAACACAAGCGCACACGTGAATTCGCCATACCTATAAAGACGATTATTATTTATAATATAAGTTTATTACGTTGTGCGCACGTGGGCAGATCGTAAACCGCACGGAAATTCGGCGCCTGCGACTTCGGTTGAATAATAATAATATTATTATTATTATTACGACGATGGCGATAATAATAATATTATAATAAATATGAGCGAGATGATGGGTACATTACGATATGATATTATAATATTATGGTCGTCGACGACGGAGATTAACCATCGGCTGGTTTGGGCGGGGGAAAGAGAGACGCGATTTGAAATATTATAATAATATATAATATATTATACGTATATTATATTATGCGCGCGCACGCACGCACGCTTATAATATTATTATTATTATTATGTATATGATAAAGGTAATACTAAATAGGTATTTTGGCTTGGCGACGAGACGGCAACAACAGCTCGAGCGGTTATCTGCGATGGAAATCAATTAAAACCCGTACCCCATCATACATGTGTGCGTATAGTGTACACATCAGCTGTACACACTCGAGAGCTTACGTGTTAGCTCTTCGCACACACACACACACACACACACGTATTTATGTATATATTAATGTACGTGAATGTAATAATAATATATTGTACGCCGATGAGAATATAAACATTATGCGACGATGAAGAGAGGATAGATCGCAATCGTATAATCTAAGTATATATATATATTATTATATTACATCTTCACTCGCACACGTTACTATATTAATTTATATATTGTAGACACCGCATCAGACTTACCGTCGTCGTATAAAAGCGTATTATATTAATAATAAAGTAATATATTACAATATTACCATCATCACCATTGCGGCGGTACCTATATGTCGGACAATAATGGAGTCGTAGTTTTTCACTCGCCGCGCGATGACTTTTTCCGGCCACAGAACGCGACGGCGACCACTCCGTATACAGCGTGATAATATTATATTTTCATGCTATCATGCCGACAACAACGCGCGATAGCAACAATAAACTGCTCGTAATAATAAGCTTCGTTGTGTAATTGTTTTTGATTTTGATTTTTTTTTCATATAATTTACATCAAATAGTGCCTATAATATATATGCACTAGGCCGACGATAACTCACTCAGTCGATAAGTAATGTTTTTCTCGCGTACCCATCCGCCGCCGACTTCGGAATTCGTCTCGGCAGAGTCTCGCCGCGGCGAAAGCGCGTAAATAAAAGGTTTTTAAAAAACATCATTTCGCCACCCATAAAAAATTCATCACGTTTTACGGTTAATATCGAATCGGTTTTTCACTCCCGACTGGCGTCCTCTCGACGTGGTCGTCCTTATAATGATAAATCTGCGACGGCGGCGGTTCAACACATCACCACGCCATGCGACTGCCGAGAGCCGACCGGACGAATTCCTAAATCGATTTCGGGCAATATATAATATATGTATATAATAGTGAACTGTGTGATGTGTACCGTAAGCCGAATAGAATAATATCGAAATTAACATTTTGTCAAGCGAATAAATAAGTATCATAAAAGTTTCGTAATTTCGAGCGATTGTAATATATAATATAGAAAGCAAAAAAGTAATTATTTCAATTATAGACGGTCCGGTGCATATTATACAAATATGATGGCAAATTATGATAAATAATGAAGACGATCGAAATTCGATAGAAGTAATCCTTCCGTTTTCTGCGGACCTGTTTTCCATCGCCTTCGTTGGAATTTCGTATTTGTATATTCATATTATTTTGCGGCAAAAACAAACTATATATTATCAAACATCTCTTCAACTACAAACTGAATGCCATAATCTCTAACTAGAAAGGGAAGAATTCCTTTTCTCCACCCACCTCCACGGAATTCTTAGTGCTGACCCGGCGACCTATACCTATCTTCTTCGATCAAGTTATTCAAATATCTTTAATACTATTTCAAAACTGTATCAAAACACGCATAATATAAACTGCACGGCCATTATGTTTATAATGTTTATTTAGTTAAAGATTAAAAATATTTAAATATAATTTCGTTACTCCAACAGCTACCTACCCATACTGTTTCTTTGTAGTCGCTTATAAGTAAAAAAAAAAAATTGAAAAATTACTTCATCCTTCGGGGCCTCGGGGGACATTCGTTTGGTGTAATTTACTTATAAGCGGTCAATTGTCTGTCGGTTTTTTTTTTTTTTTTTTGAAGAGCGATACTGTCGATGCATAACCATTAACCATTCTACGGCCATTCAATCATATTCACTATATTATTCTGTCCCATGTTTTATACACTGCAGTCACTGCATGCACATTGCACATGCACGTATCACGTTGAGGTTCGCGCGTATAATAATATATTAGGGTCGATGGCATGGCGTAATATTATAATGTACCGCAAAACACGTGTGTACGAAAACGAGTTTTCCTGCTGCAGAAAACCAAAGTGTAAGCACATTTGATATTTGGGACACAAAGTAAATACGCGCAGAATACCTTGTTATATATTATAAATTATTGCTATACATCACCTCGACGGCTGTGGGGGCACACAGACTCGGCCGTCCGACAGGAATGTATACATAATATATTATTATATTATTATGAGATGACGCAGTGTGCTGTGTGAATGAGAAGGAAAAAAACCAAAATTTTTTCCATACACATAATATAAGTGCCTTCATTATATTATATACACTTTTTATGTACACTTATTTCCCTAGTGAAAACCAGTAGCCCCGGGTAGCTCCAAAAATCAAATCGCATGCACATACACACACACACAGAAGCGGCGGTAGAGGCGTTTAGAAATAGTAATAATATGATAATGGTCGGGAAAAAAAAACGACACATTTCAGATCGCGTGACCACATTCGACCACCGCCTCCGCCGTGTACCACGCCGAACAACATGTCTATAACACCACCACCCACCCTATCCCAGAAACCGCCGCCTTATAGTGCGGTCTCCGACCGGGTAGCTCGCTATACCAACCGATCTGGTAACTTGAGAAATTAGCGATTCGGCGGCAGTCGCGGTGCGAGCGGGGAGGTTTGTCTGCTACCGAAAAAAATTTTTAAAAAAATGGGGGACACACACACCGTGTACGGTATACCTGTGTACATATATATATATATATATTATAATATTATATAATAATATATTATTAATATTATACGCGCGACTGCTGTATACACGACGCGTTAGCCTGGTGGTGCTGTCGAAAAACATTCCACCGACGTGTGCGCGCTAGTACATAATATTATCGTGCCTCAGTAACGATATATATATATATATGTGTGTGTTCAGACAGATACCGACCAAGAGGGAAAAAATAGCCGAGACATTATCTAATGCGCCGATGCTGCAGTAGCAGGGCGGTCTTTTTTAAAACGTCAGACGACCAACAAGACACGACGAAATGTCGGTCGATTCTTCGGTGTGCGAGCGTTTTTTTCTTAATACATAATATACATTTACGTCTTGTGACGTTATTATATATTTTATAGGTATAAACGTATCCCAATAAAAATTCAAACCTTGTATTTTAATATATATAACGTGAACAATATCGAATATCGAACCGAAAAAGTTAATCACTTGAAACATTTTTTTTTTACGAGTTAATTTTTGTCATACGTGTCAGGAGACGTGTGTCGAATGATCGGAAACCGTTTGAAAAGTATTGACATGTAAAGTAGGCATATACCAACCATATCAGTATATTCAGTATAATATTAATCAAAATAATTTTGCTCAACATTTTAAAATTCGATAATTATGCAAACAATTCTAATAAAATGTTAATGAATCCATTTCAAAACACGAACAAATGAAAAAAGATTTTCAGTACGCATGATGGAAGCAATCGTGTATACCAACACATATTTCGATGTAAGCGATTTTTTTTTACAAAAAAATAAAATATATTAGTACACTCGTGTAAAAACAAAAACAACTCGCCCGTGTAATAATAATATACAATATGATACAGTGTGCGTGTATATTACGGAATAAAATTCAACTGCCGAAAAATGCCTCTGGATACGCGGAGTGTGTCGTTTATGACTATACGTATTTTTATTTTATTTTTATTTTTTAAACGTGTATTTTATACGTTTATTCTGTCCGTACACCTACGACGACTGTGAGAGAATATCACGATGAATCGGAAATTAGTTTCTTCGCGTACATTTTAATATTTTACACATAATATAAATAAGGCGGGCGCGTATCGTTCCCACGGACTTGTGAACCGACCATCGCCACCCGTTACCCTCGAGTGTATTTGCTACTTCGCATTTTTAACCAAATTGTATAAGTAATATTGGTATTATGTAATTATATTTTTTTTTATTAATCATATATTAATTTTCCCTCCGGTTACCTATTTAATAACACAATATTAAAATATATATCGCTACATGATTCGCGGCTGTGCTCGACTTGACAAAATTAAAGTAGGGGGACTCTGTTAACTTTTAAAAAAAGAGCGTCCCCACCACTTGTTAAACGTTACAAAGCCCCACACCCCCTAATACACCGCTTTAAATCATATAGGAAATATTTATATGAATAATTAAATTAAAAAAAATTAAAATTATGTAAATATTATATTGTATATTATATTTTTAACTTATAAAATAAAATATAACAAACTCAAAAACAAATGAAACAAAATAAAAAAAACTATTTATTTAGGTTTATTTATTTATATATGTTATCACTTATCATGTACATTTTGATAAAAATTAAAAATTCAGAATGATGGCAATGATGACATGATTTAGCGTCCCATGCGTTCCGCTTAAAAATAAAAGTAGGGGTACGCTGAAATTTCTGAATAATTCCGTCCCCCCCCCCCCCCAAGTCGAGCACTGGGTACATTTGAAAATGACATACCACTAACGTCATCATCGTTTGTCTCGTGCTACAATAATATTATCATTGCGCGAGTTCGGTATTGTCAACACTGCAACAGTTTATCATAATATAATAATATATCCGATATACCCGGAACGACACGTGAACTTACGAATATTTCGGGACATCCGGTATACATTCATCGAAAATCTTCTGTGTTTACTGTTTATAGCAACGGAATTGTGATTTTATAGCGAATCTGACCTAATCATGACGAACCCCTATTTCGACGCGAGAGCGCGTTATTGTCACGTCAAACTTTCGAACGCCGCCGGTCAATTAATATTTATGGGTCATGTATATACATACAGACATAGGTATATTTAGGCGTATTACAATATTATATTATATCACGCCAGAGAGGTTTTTGACTTTTTTCCGTTGACGAGAGACTGCGGCGCACGAACCATTCGTGTTGCGTATAGTTGTCAGACTCCCTGCAGTGTTTATTATAAAATATAATATTATAATAATACGTCCGCAGTGGCGTTTTCCACGGGGTATTTAAATATAATTTAAGATTATAACGAGCGTTCTATCGCCGTGGCACAACAATTTTTATAAACTACCTGCAGTTGGCTGCCGAGCGGACGAAAATCGAATTAAACTAATTTGGTGGTCGTGTGGCGGCGGCTTCATCGGAATGCATATACGTCGACATTTATAAGTTAAATGATATAACGACGGCGGCGGCGACGACGACGACGACGACCCGGTAATTCGTTCGGAAAGTCATCGTTATTATTATTAAGCGCATTCCCTTCGGTTTCAATTCAATTTCTCCGAGACCATATACGCGGCCCGTGCGACGAAAGGCATTTATAATAGTTGAACGATAACTATGGGTGTGGTAAGCCTTTATGGCTTTTTCGACATTTTAAGCGTTTACTAAGTGCCGCGCCGAATATGGCATATTATATTCGTTAAAATGTCAATTCCCTCCTCCGTCGACGATAAATTGATATCTACTCAACCGGGTGTTAAGAACTATAACTTATATACATGCCACATACGAATATGCTATAACTATATTGTAATATTATATAGCTGCGAAACAAACACTGCGAGCAGTCACACCCACAGTCACAGTTATATATAATGGGCGTCCGGTCGTCCGGGATATATATATATATATATATACATTTTAATATTTTTTAACGTCGACAGCAGTTGAAATCGATGTGGAATAGTACTTACATATATATTTTTATTTTAGGCGTAGGACGATTTGCAGTTAAATCACTCGTCTCGTGCAGCGTCGCGGCATTATTATTAATATCGTTGCGTATCATATTATTATAATATTATGAAGTATATAATAATATAGAGCTAAATTGGATATTTTTTTCCGGGTCTGTACCTTCCTACCCGTATACGAAAACTAATCGTGTCGGACGTTTAACTTTTTTTCCCCTGTACAAAATTTTTGGGTCATTTTTACGGGCTGAAAAACACATTTATAATATACCTACATCATATTATGCATATTCCTTACATATATAATATATGTACGCTGCATGCAATCTCTTACACGATGTATGCTCATCCCTACGCCTGCAGTTTCTTTGAAGTACGATAATCAAAGAAACTTTGTTGCTTTAGGTGGGCATAAATAGGTACACGCGCGATGTTATAATCTACACGCGGCAAACCCTCACGTAAGTCCGACTATGCTATGATGTTTTTTTCTCTCGTCTCACTTTGGGTCTATAATATATTATTTTACTGTGTGTGTGTGTGTGTGTACATGAGCATAATATTGCGTCTTTTAGTCTTCGTCGTTGTTGCTGCGATTCTATATGACTAATGTCGTTTATTTCAGTCGGCTGCAGAATAATTTCGTCTTCGTCGTCGAGCCCGCGGAATATAATGATATATATATATATATATATATATATATATATATCATGATGATGGGAGGCACGATATAAAAGGTTATTATTACTATTATTATATTATAAACATTTCACGATTAAACTCTACATAATATACGCCCCACTTCGTATATGACGGGATAAGTTGTTTTTTCAAAACGAATTACTTACGTCCAATAATAATAATAATAATGATAATATTAAATATACGGCATCAACACTACGTTATTCTGATGTGCAGCTTGTGGAGGTATATATCGTACATATATCATAATATTATACCTACGAATTATTATTATTATTATTATTATTATTATATACACACGTCGCGTCAAATAAATACTAAGATTATTCGTTAAGGTGCGGAATAAAAACAACACCGAATTGCGCGCGTAATTGGATTTAATATAATTTTCGATCACACCCCCTTTTCCGAAATAAATCCGCCTGCTGCAGAAGATAAAGTGCACGGTCTCGCGTCGGCGTTAATATATACATAATATTTGTATAATAAAATACGCGTTTCGATAATGATATATTATATCCATCCTGTCCGCTTTCGACGTTGTCTTTGGAATATATAATACAACGCGCGACGTGTATATATATATATATTATATATTGTTCGTGCATATATTTTTGTATACGGAGGTGGGCAAGTCAATGAAAACCATTTACTCGAGTTGGTGAAGTTTATAGCCAACGTAAACTTTTAAGTGTTAATAAAATATACATTTAACTGTAAAAGTTTCAAGTTATAATTGAGAAAAATATCAACTTAAATCAATTAAAAGATTAAGCTGATGATACTAATAACACCTGTTACGTATGCATAGTGATGGTGCAGTTTTTAAAATATTTAAACAATAATTGAACATTTTATTTTTATTTTTTTTAATATTGCATTTTGAATTATTTACGCTATAGGCAACTCTACACGTTTGTTGTCAATTTGTTTATGAAATCAATGAATGATTAGTTATTCAGAGACCATGTGCCTAGACCGACCACGAATTTGTCGTTTTTATTATCATCATCATTATATTATTGCCATCGGCGTCGTCGTCACGCGTGCGCGACAATCGATGTCCAAAATGTTGTATTTTATCCCCGGGAAAAACAATAACAGGAACGACGATTTTTTTTTCCGTTGTAAAATTTTATGAAATATAACAGCCAAAACGCATCGCACAGCGTACTTATAAATATCATAAATATCACATTATACATACGCATTAAATCATTACATCGTATATACACACCGTAATATGGAAACAATATGTCAAATATGTGTGTGTGTGTGTGATATTATATGTATACACCTCTATCGTGCGCGTGTGTACACGAAACGGCGACGGTACAAAAGCGTATTCCGATTTATTTTTTTGGGGCACGCTTCGTCGTTTTTTAACTGCACCAGTGCTGTATTCATACGCATGTATATTGTATACACACAGACATAATAATAATAATAATAATAGTATAATATTATATATGGACCGTTTTGACGGCAGAAAAATGATCTCCAGGGAACAATAATAATACGCACGTATATAGTGTGCAGTGCAGTATAATATGTATATGTGTATACATGCGTACAGGGTGTTTTCCGCGTTTCAGTCGACTGTCCGCGGGGACAACGTCACCGACCGCTCTGTACACATAATAATATCATTATTATTATTATTATTATCACATGAAAAATTGATATTTCGTATACATAAACGTGACGGTGGAGGCGGTGGACTACAAGCAGCAACCACGGAAGCAACGACCGGACAAATGATTATACACGAACACTCGCGCGTGCGCAAATGGGCCCGGCGGGGGTCTCGCATCCCGGCCCGGCTGGGGATTTTGTTTCGTTGTTTTTTTTTTTTTTGATAAATTTCGAGGTCCACGATGATAATATTTATGTCGTTCACATAATATAATATACCTATATATGTACCTATTACCTACCGCGCGAGTGAGCGTCGCATTCGGGAGACGACATATTATTATTACACGCGACACATTAATTCCGAAAACCGTGGGATATCGCCTCTCTACATATTATTTTTATTATTATCATTATATTATCATCATCATCGTCGTATGCACACGCAAACACGCGCATTATATACAAGTCGAGAACGTTCGTAATTATATATATTACTAATATATATACATAAGATACATTGGTCTGCATCACCGGAACTTGTGCGACTAAAATTCATGATATTATTATAATATATACTCGGCCCTAATTTTGTCTGGGAAATGGTTTTATCATTGCATTTTACAATATATTTTACGTATATGCACTATATAGTTAGGTTAGGTTAGGTGCTTGGCTGGTCAAATATGTGTATATGCAATACCATTAACCGGAGCTTAATGTTTAGAGATAATATATAATATAAATATACTGGACAGATAAAAACATAAAATAATTATAATATTTAATACCTAAAAAGTACCTACCTACCGTTTTCCGGACAAACTATATTTTTGCACAGATGATTACTTTATACTTTTTTTCTATTTTTATGTTTGAGCTTTGTATTGAATAAATCGTGTATTATTTTCAAAGCTATACTATACTATAGAGATGACATACTTCGCGTCACATTTTAGTATAAAACTAGTTGAGATGATTAAATTTAGTACCTATATACCTATATTAGTTAATTATAGTTATAGTATGAAAAATCAAGAAGAAACTAATCCCGGTGTTTAATCAAATACATTTTTCAGTATCAAATATAAAAAATTATTACTATTTTGATATATTTTATAATTTATTGTATATTATTAGTTGGGGGTTTAAACATATTATACAGTGAATTTATACAGAGGGAACTTATCAAACTTCAAACCTCGGTGAAATTTCGCAATGAAAGATTATAATTTAATTATTCATACTCGGGGAAATTACATATACAAAATATAAATCGTTTTTGTTTGTTCATTTAATTATCGTATTAATATTATTAACAGTTTATTATTTTACAAAGTGTATACACTTGAAATTGAAGTCATTGTTTTTAATTTGTATTATTTAAGACAAAACTATTAAAACGACTTTCCCTGCAGCAGTTTTGATATTATCAACGTATGCTCCATTAAAACAACAATGATGAAAAATACTGAAGGATCCTTATTCGCATATTATTAGAAATGACCGTAATTTCGTTATTTTTACCGAGTGCAAAATTCGTAAATTCTGCAGACACTGCATAGGTCGACCACCATGTTTGTGTCATTCGATATTCAAGCTTTATTAGTTGTATACGTACATATATATATTTGCCAATATTACAATATGATGTAATTTAGTAAATATCTGTCACAGAGAAATAAAATAATATATATAATAAATAGTATATAAATAACGTGTTAAACGATGTTGAGAAAACTGGTGCACCGATTATCAACTCTTTATAGTTGTCGGCCGTTTTCAAAAATAAAGTCTATAGGCATATATATATTATATGAAGTATTGTATAATTTAAGCGTACGAAAATATGAAAAAAAAAAACGATTACGGCGTGTATTGTATACACGCCGTTTTTTAGCTTTAAGAAATGTATTAATTTTTTAAAATGTATGAATATAGGTGTCTATTTTAATATTGTAATATTATTTTATTACATGTGCGAAATGCCAACGCCCCGAAAGCAGCCATTTTTTCCGACTTCGATATCGACGACAAGTCGGCTATACAACGCTGTACACTGCAATACATTATTACCTATGTTTATTACTATATTTGTATTCTGTAATATACACACATCGTGTGGGTATATAGGTACGTGCGTACTATATAACACTTATATGGGGTGACCGCCGAGCTGTCGCGGCCATTCGTTTTATTTCCGATCGCCGGTGCAATTCGAACCGTTTTGTATATATTATGAATAAATGCGAGAGAAAAAAAAATTGGCACGTCTACGCGATATTATGTTTTCGACGAGGGAGGCCTTCATCGTCGGCCGTATCATATATAAATATTATTATAATATTGTGTGTATATACTGCGCATTGTGGTTGTCAGTTGGCCGTCTGTAAAAAAAAAAAAATAAATAAAAAACTGCACAACCAATACCTGTATCGGCGGCAAGCACATATAAATGCGTTTGTGTGCAGTGTGTGTGTGTTATATTATGCATTTACAATACGTGTATGAGGGGATCGATGAAACAAAGACAAAAAAATTGTGGTGGAAACCGGATTGAATTTTGATACGGATTCGGTTACTGCTTCGACGGTCGAAAATTCCTAGTCATCGGACGTGTCGGGTGATGAGGTGCATATTATTATAAACGTCGCAGTTTTGCGACTCCGACGGGTACGCATATCAAATAATATAGTGATATTATAATAATAATCGCACGAAATGCATAATAAGTACAATATGATATAAATATATTGAAATAGACGAAAATCGAAATTATATATAAACTTGTCGTCATAATAATTTGTGTTATATATATATTATCGTCATCGAGACCTTTTTTTCTCTACATTACAAAACGTCAAGTCTTAAACATTAGCGATACCGTTTAGCACGTCGGCATATATCTACATCACATATTTTACATATATAGATATAATAGGTATATATATATTATACTATTATAGACATAATATAGTATGGAACTATTTGATGCGATATATACCATCGTATACACCTCGATGGGAGGAGTTTTTTTATTTGTATTTCGTGCTGTACCTACACCATTATATACCGTTCACTACGCTGGTTATAGAGTTTTTACTCGTTTTTAGTTTCTATGATGTTTATTAAGCGATCGAAACTGGAAAAAATAATAAACGGTTCACGGTTAAAACAAGAGATTATATCGGTCGTAAAAAGAACGACCATAATATAAGCAGATTTATGCGGCTAAACAATGTGTCGTCTGTACATAATATATTATACAGAGTGATTCACAGAGCGTGATCACCTCTCTTGCGATCTAACTTTTATTAATGAAATAATTATTCAAATTGTGATATGTTTGTAATTTTTTATTATACCTACTTGGAACAATTAAAACCATATTTTCTGATACTTATAGGTATTTTACGAGTATACCTTTTAACCCTTTAAGGAGTATCCCGTAAAGATGCAAACCTATTTTTTTTTCCAAATAAGAACCACCATTTTTTTTCGAAAATTGTTAACAGATCATTTTTTGATCATAATATTGTCAAAAGGTATGCAGCTAAAACAAAATTTGAACAAATAACGTTATGAACAAAGGATAAATCCTTAATATTTGCCTTACATAACGTTTAAATATATGTAATACATTTTAACCAGCCATTATAATTTACTTTTTAGTGTATTCATCAAATACTACTAATTTCTAATAGGTATTCATTAATATTAATTAGTTGACTAGTTGCCATATAATAAGAATTGACCTATCATTAATATAAAACCCCAATTTTTCAAATCTATAAATGTGACCTAATATAGCAGAATAACATTCTTAGTCTTTAAAAAGTTTACTAACAATAGTCAAAAAAAAAATACGAAATATCAAGCTTATCTGCAATTTATTGTTAAAAAAGTGGAATCTCGTTTGAGAAAAAAGTTTGGAAAGTTTGTATTGCCAAAGTACACTCCCTGGCATAAAACAATATACTACCTAACTATAGAGATCTTTAAAAAATACGGAATTTGTTTGAATTCATTATTAAAGGAAGCACGCATGGTGAATCACCCTGTATATATATATTTATTAAAATGTCGAGCGTGTCCACCAACCTCGTACCACAAGAACCCACTAAAAAAGCTCCATTAACCACGGTATAATAATTATAATAATAACCCGGTGACCGGGATGCAGGACCGCGAACTTGAAACTTAAAAGTTTAAATCGTTATAACAATATAATAAAATATATTATATAATATCATGGAGTGGTGTTCTCCGAAAAAAATATTTTTCAACACAAAAGAAAACTCTTTAAAAATAATAGTAATAATATAATACATTGTGCGTATAATATAATAATATAATATATATTATGTTATATACTGGACGTAAAACGCGTTAACTATAATATTTTATCGCCACCGCCGCCGTCGGTTAAAAAAATGAAAAAGCCGCTATCTCGCGCCGAGGAGTTATCGCGGTTATAATATCCGATCTAACGGGTTAACTAATACTATAAGCCCATATGCGAGCTGTTCGATGTATTATTATGCGATGCGGCTCAAATACCGATCGTTTTTCTTTAAACACTCTCGCCCACTAATGGTTATTGTTTCTCTTATACATTTTCTTTTTTGTTATCGTCGCGACGGTGCGTAATTATAATACATATTATTATACATTATACACATTCTAAATTATACGTTTATACACACACACACACACGCATATATATATAGGTATAGGTACCATCGTTGTAACGGCCGTCGTGCAGACGATATGGCCAGAAATCGTTTCGGTTTATCTTATTTTTTTAGTTGTTGGTAAATCTCGCCCGACACCTCGCCCGTGTCCTCATCGCATACACGACATTAAAAAATATACTATCGTACTACTACATACATTATTATACTATATGTGTGTGCGCACGCGGCTAATAGGCGGTGGAATGTGTTTACAATGGGATTTTTCGTCGTCGAGTCGTTATTATTATATTGTTTCCAATGAGGATTTTTTTTTTCCGTTCCCATCTAATATATACGCGTAAATCACTGTATGGGCCACACTATATACACGGGTGACTATGGACGTCGCCGACGACGGCCGTTCGGGTCGTCTCTTGACTAATGGACGGTGGAAAAAAAATAAAGAAAGACAGAAATAAAGGAACGATTGATGAGGAAGGGGAAAAAAATTAAAAATTAAAGCGACTCTATAGTTCCAATCCAATAACCTGTTTATACACGGTCGTAAAACATTCGGGGCCCCCTCGTAAACAAAAATATTTGCCCGTACACACACACACAAGAAATATAATTGAAGGAGATAACTAATATTATGCATACACGTATATATAATATATAATATAACATGTGTGTGTGTGTGAACAAGTGTGAGATCGGATACAGATATACGCCGGCCGTGATGTCAATGGACGTGTTTTCGAACGGAATAGGCCGCCGCGCGTTAATCTTTTATCCGCCGTATATTAAAATATTATACGCTCACATGCTATACATAGGCGCCTCAAGCTCCGATACCGAACGAGGAATTTTTAATATACTAAAAATACGTTATAACACACGAGCGCGGTATATATACGCACAATAAACGGTTTTTTTTTCAAAGCGTCCAAATAATTTTTTTATATTATTATGTTTAAATCATTATCGTTATCCGTCCAAGGATATATAGGTACGAGCAACGCCATTTGTATAATACATCGGTTTCGATGATATAAAGGCGAGAAATAAAAGAGCACCAACTGCAAGAATTGTCTATACGGTCGAGGCCGTGTATATTGTGTATATATATATAGGTATATATATTATATACGTTGACGGTAAATGAAAATACGGTTTACAAATCTATTAATTCGACCGACCGCGACGGGGAACGATGACAGTTATTGCAGTACGCCGCGTGCATATTTAAATATTATGCGATACTATAATTATAATATGTTGGAATATAGTTATATACCTATAAAGAGCTGCAATGACTATAATATAGGAATGATTGTCCGTCGCGCAATATAATTTACATATTACGAAGTATATGTGTATAATATATCATATGGTCGAGTGCACTGCAGAAAAACGCTTCGGAGAAAAAATAAAATCTATGGCCGTCCTACAATATGCACATGATATATATATATATTGTATAGAATATTCGCAGAGTCCGTCTGCGGTGATAAACGGGGGTTTTTTTTTTTAACATAAGAGAGTCGTCCACTTTTAAAGGGTTCGAAATCTTCCGAGGCCCCCCCGTGCAAGTGACCGGGAACTGAAACCAGCTATGGCGGCAATAAAATTGTGTGTAATACAGAACAAGAGATAAGACATTTAAAAAAAAAAAACAAAAGATGCAAACAAAAACGTTTTTTACATTGGATCGCGACGATTCGCGACTTCGGAAGGCAATACATTATCGTAGAATTGGTATTTACGGTGCAAGGCTATTACGACTACTCCACCATCACCACCGACGATAACGACAAAAATGTGTAATCGAAAAATATGTCCACGCTGACAATAATAAAATATTGTTTCCATAGCGCGCTCTCTTCGTCTGTCGGACTCTCTGGTTATTTGTAGGTATACACTATTATAATACATTATTCGTAAACGACTTTCGGAAAACGTTCGATAAGGTTTTCGGACGACTGAATAAATGAATACAAATATTGTATTACAATTGGTCGCCCGGAAACTAAAACAATACCATGTTTCGGGACACTCTTTGTCCTACGTTTGTCCGACGGGAGTCTACGAAACTTTAACTAAATCATATAATAATGTTATATGCAGATACAGAGGCGGACGGAGTGGTAATGGAATATTATGCGCAGCTGCCGATCTTCCTTCCGGCCAGGTATCGCTGTCTCGCGCGTCGACGGAGATTCGTTTTCTATCCGTTCGGGGAATATTATTCAATGCGAATTTCATCACGTCACAAGCGACCTCGCGTCACTGTGGCCATCACCAGACATATTATATTATATTTCGTCGTTGCCCTTGCCCGGAGAATAAATAATAAAAGGCACAATGATAGTAATAATCACAACAACAAAAATAATAATGATAAATAACGAATACAAGACATAAAGATACGCACTTATATAGTTGTATTTATACATGACTATGAAATATTATGTATATTGTCGTATCGGCACCGATCACAAAGGCAACACACGCACACACCTACACACACATTTACAATACAATACAATACAATACGATAATAATATCGTCAGACGTATTGTATAATTACATTGCGGGAATGCAATGCTAATCAATAATAATTACGTTATTATTATGTTGATCGATTGCCCCGGGGGCCACGACGTTATTTTTCGACGCGTGCAGAGTGTGTTATCGTACCTGACCCGTTCACGGGCCGTGTGCGGTGCACCGTTGAGGATAAGAGAAAACAAGACACAAAAGTCCTTTAGTAAAGCCGCCACCGACACATGCCTGTTTGTATAATATTACTATTGTTATTATTTACACACATGCGCGTAGGTACAAAAAGTTAGGTAATAACACAATATAATAGAGTAGCACCCTACACGCTACCAACGGACTGCGCGCTGCAGGGTCGTTACGCGGGTGTATTGTTACTACTGTCGTTTCGAAAATGTAACGATTTAATATTATTATTTTCATTTCGTGACGAAGAACGATGGTCGCGGGAGAGATCAATAAAAAGCGTCAGATGAATTTCTTTTTGTAAACTGGATATTACATCCGCATCACGCGGGTTTTCCGCCAATACCACAGTGTCCGTGACGGACCGGCCGGTAATAGGATATTATATATTGTGTATGGCGTCACATCCGTTTATGGCCGTGGTCTGATTGGTTATTTTAACGCGAAACGGTTTTAGCTAACAACTTTTGGGAATGTGGCCACCTTACACATTTTAAAATACTAATAAAAGTGGATAAAAAATACAAAAAAAACAACCAACTAACAATGTCGTCGTTCTATGAGATGATTTTCGATATTGGTAGGGCGGCGCGGACCATGTAACATGTAAGCAATGTAGATATACATATACTAATAAGTATAATTTGGATCAGTCGCGGACAGCCATCAATTTCATAAAAATTATAATAACGACATTGGTACCTAATAATATTGGAGCCTATCTCCCTCGAATACCGTGTGGTAAAATGCTATAATTAGGAGATAGGTCGTATTTTAACTCGCACACGACGACCGCGGTGGGCACTATTTTTCGATGAGCTCGGATATATATGATAATAACAATAATAATAATAATAAAAAAAACTCTACAAGGTAAATACTATAGTTACGTATGTAGAACAATATAATATTATTATGTCGTATTTAATATACGAACTCTGTTTATTCTTATAATATTATGTATGCGGTTGTTTACTGCGAGACGTGCGCGTGGGCGACCAAAAATAATAAAATATACAAGTCACAGGTGGGCCGTAATAATTATGATATTAAACGTGGTATGACGTGTGCGGTGCGTGATGGCTACCGCCGCGATTTTACAAACTGGAAAATAAAACGGCGACAGTCGTATTATATTATAATAGTTAAAGGGGCCCAGCGAGACAATGACTCGATGACTGTGTAATAGTATACGATTTACATGCGAATGTGCATTATTAATGTGTACACGTCGACGCGATATTTGCCGATGGATCTCGTTCACTTCCGGCGGATATATAATTCACGGTGACCCGCGATCGCCGAAGATCTCTCGAAGAAAAATACGGGACGGTTGTCGTCGTGGACGACGTAATACATTACATACATTATGATATTTGATTAGAGCAGTACGCCGACATAGCAATCATTAATATTATAATCCCTAAAATCGGACAGACATATATTATTCCCTCGGTATTATCCGCGTGAGCCGGAGTATATAGATGAAAATGACACAAACAACAAGTCATCAACCGCGTCCGCAGCTCTTAATTGACACGCACGCTCGCTTAATGGCTAATTGCACGTGTTTCCGCGCGCAATAACTGGCAGACACGCACAGACTTGTCCGTCTCCTATTTATTTTTATTTTTTATTATAGTCAGATAGTCTTTTAATAAATTATACGATATACTACATAATATTATATTATGTGTTATTCTGTTATCGATGAAACCCTTGATATCGAGATGAATATACTAATCATCAACAACGCTTAAGTATTCATTCAACATGGCTTTTAATTAAATTTTAAACATAAAAAACATGTTGAGCACATCACGACTGATGTACGACGTAGGCCATCAATAAAAAAAACACACACACACACACACACACACACACAGTAATACTGATTTTATTCTATGAAATTATATCCGTACAACCGCGTCTATAATATTATGCATCGGTAACGAACCCTCACTCCAACCACATCAACACAATCACAGTCTCTTTCGTGTATAAAGATTTTAAATGTAAGAACCAATAATAAGTTTTAGTTTTTTGTACACGACCCCAAATTAATCAGTTATTGATCGACTAATAGAATAACACGTCGTCATAAATGATGATGGTAAAAACGAGCGGAGTTTCAGTTTTGATTTGATTAGTACGAATTCCATTCACACATTCCGAACACATATGCGCAAGTGCACGAGAGGCTAGGTAACAACTTTGCAATAGATATTTGCGGGAAAAGCCACCCGTAATTATTAATAAATAGTCGTAACCTCGAAAAACGCAAACACCGCTACCGCCGTCGGCTCCGTTGCAACGTACCCGCAACATATTATGCATTTTCATTCATCCTCAGACATACCAAATCGTTCAGCAACCTGCAATACCGCGGGTTGTAGGTACAGTCCGTTAATTTCGTAATATTTAAATTTCAAGAACGAATTTGTCCGACGAGCAACAAAAATAATACAATATTGTCGGTGGCATAACGCGCACAGGTGCTCTGTTTCGTTATAAATTTCGATCTGTGTCGTGTGCAAACAATAGATAGACAGGTATATATTAGTATAACAAGTAACACCCTGCAACGACCGCGCGCCACATCGTGATGGTCTCTTCCGTTTCGACGGCTGTTGGGTAATAATAATATTGTAATGACGTCTGTTGTTGTTGTAATAATAATAATAATATAGGTACTGCAGAACAACGGGTCGATGGCGCAGTGCAAGTAGGTGTTTAACAGTCCCGAACTTCGTGGACGTATTATTTTATTACAATATTACGACCGTTGTATACACATTTCATTAAAAACCGACGAAAACAGTATATCGTGATATAAAATAATATATAACCGCGGTTGCGGAATGTTCCGTCCACAAAATGGGAAGCGCACGATTGTGCCGAATATTATTACGACCAACAATATTATATTATAATAACGGTGAACAGAGATAATAATATAGTCAACTATCTCATCGCTGCTGCTGCAGCTTTTCGAAACGGCATTTTGAATATTCGTCATCATCAGCAGGACCGCCGTATGGATAACATTCCCCGCTCCGGCCATGGCAATTCGTGACATTCCTGTGCTGCAGGCATATCATATTATTATTTTTGCCCTCAGACGGCGGGTATGCGAGCATAGCGATTTTTAAACGACGACGATGACAATAATAATAATAATAATAATAATAATAATAATAATAAAAACCTTCGGCCGCATTGTACGCGTGTCGAGCGGAAAACACGCGGCGCTCCCGAGAGATGAACCGAAATCTCTTTTTCTCGAACTCACTGGAAACGCGCTATAAGAAAAACAATGCGAAGGGAAAACGAAATCCGCTTCAGCACCGTATAATAACGACTGGCGGGTGGTGGTTGGTGTGACGGTGCGGCAGGTTATCGCGACGGGTGAGGGGGTGCTGGTGGTGGTTTAATATAATGCATTTCATTGGGATTCCTTTCCGTTCTGCAGCCGACTCGCGAGTATCATTCCGTCTTCGGACATTCGTCTGTTTTCATACCAGACCAGACCAGAGTTTGAAAAAAAAATTAAACACAAATGTTCTGATATTTTTGATATTTTAATATTATGGTTTTTGATACTGAAAGTATTACAATGAAATGTGCATGACGGCGATAATAATTTAATAACGGATAACACGTAAAACATTAAAACGCCAGCTGTGAGGATTTCCAAATAAATTATCGGACGTGGTGTAACCAGCAAACAGGAAACGACATCCGTATGTATTATCAACGGTACAATAACCGACGAACACCGAGCACAATTATATGTTATCCATACTATATAGGTATTATTCTTCACGGAAACAAACGTCGTCAATGTCATCGTCGCGTGAAAGAATTAGTGTAAAATATTATATGACCATATACATAATGTAAGCCGTCTAAGCCCACAACATTGCGCGAACCAATTTTTGTCTTTATTCATTATAATTAGAGGCGTAACTCTGTTTTTAAATATTATAATTTATATAATGCTATATGCGGACCGGGCCGCGAAACCCTCAATTATTCGTAGCCGTCAAAATTTTTGATCTTGAAACGTTGTTGACCATACTCATTATTGAACTACTTCTCTCCAACGGTAATGTATATACATGTATATATATTTTTTTTACTGATAATAAAAAAAAAAAAAAAAAAAAAAGGAAAAATAAGAAGAGAAAAGAATTTCAAGTCGTTATAATTTCGGAGGAAGTATTATATAGTCAGCTCGTTCTCCGTGAAGAACTTACGTTCTACTCGCTCACCCTTTCCGAACCCAAGTTCGAAGACGCACGTCCGGTCCGGATTCGTGACCTTTAGGGGTATGAGAAAATGACTTTTTTCATCGCAACCCTCTAGTATATTTTTTAATGGTACTCGGATTCCCCATTATATCGCAATACGCCACGCCGCGTTCTTCCATTCCGCCCCGCCGAGAAACGATAAGAAATTCGAGAGAAGCCATCGTAAATTAATATTCCACGCACCCTTTATTTTTTATTTTATTTTATGGCTTAACCAGAAAGGAAAAAAAAACCTTCAGGAAATTCGTCAATCAAATATTTGCCCGGAAAAAATGTATTTATTATAAATAAAGGTAATCGGATTTAAAATTCCACGTGACATTCTCCACCGTAAATTTATCGCATAAACGTATTGGTCGTATGTAGAATTGTATTACGACTCGTTCGATAATAATAAATCTCATCGCAGACGTAGTGCAGCGACAAGGAGAATAATAATATATAAGAGATGATAAAAATAAAACAATAATCGAACCGTATATATACACCTATGTGTTGTTTTACCTGGTCCCGGTCATTTATATATTATAAACGTGGATTATATAAGCTTCTCCGATTATAATATACCTATAACATTACTCCGATGGGTAATATTTTGCAACAAACACAAACAACTGCAAGCACAGAATCGCATAACATACGTGCAAACTTATCGATAAAATATAGGTATAGTCGTATAATACGACAGTCATCGTACGTTACAATAATTTCACAGTTAAAACCAGGAGAGACAGAACACGCGGGTCTCGTCCTTCGTTAGATACAATAAATATATTAAGATATAGAGGTAAGTATTATATTATATATAGTTGATACACTGGCGAATGCTACCTGACCTCATCATACACCATCATTTCGGACGATCTGCAGCAGAGAATGAAAACGCGGTCCAAACATAATATAAAACCGTATATATATAATAGCCTCGATGACTGTATATAGCAATAACCGCGATGGATGCCAGCAACACCAGCATAATACCTATATTATAATATACATGTTATAATAATATAAATTGAGCAATATAAATAATACCAATTGCAATCGAGCATAATAACAATAGTAACTAGAATTTACGGTAAATCGTCATATTATGTTATAATATATGACTATATACATGCATAATATAATAATATATTATGGACATATGCGTTGGTCTTCGATAGGAACGGTACGCGTGAGCCGAGATCAAACGAGGCCTAACCCTATCAAAGCTTATACAGGTGGGTATATTATACTTTATATTATGCATATATTATTATGTCGGTGCCTCCTATACATCGAAGGATGAAATAATAACTATATAATAACAATAAAAATCATAATGCACGATGGTGTATTATGTGAGGGGCATTTAAATAATAATTACGGTGGGACATAATGAGGAATTATAAAATAAAATTAGGGTTGCCGAACAAAAAAAAGTCATGAACCTAAAAAATAGTACCTATACATATAGGCACCTACTTGAAACCAAAAAACCTATAGTCGTACGTCCTATATTTTTTACTAAATAAATAACAAAGTACAAAAATATACAAATATATCACACACGTGGCCATTAACCGAATACCAACACGACGACGAATCGACAAATTTCGTCACGATAGTATTATGTAATGCATCGCTATATTGTATAGGTGCAATATAGAAAAATCGAGAGAGACAGTTAGCAAAGCTCCCGGGAAACACCCTCCGAGTGTACCTACACAAACTGAAAGCAAAAGAAGGATATTAAGAGGAAAAACTGCATTTCCTCACATATCCGATCCGTCACGGCCACCGGACATTTTTACACGCAAGTACTCGTATATATACTAAATATATTAGATATACGCTATTTATTTTATTTATATTTTAAACGCGTTATGTACATAATTTTTAGGTCATTATAAATGTATATAATATGTAGGTATGCCTGCGGGTAATTGCTGTTGAACGCGGTACGGTTATTATACAAATTATTATATAATATGACGATGAGATGAAACGGGTCAAAGGCTCGCGGGGCGGACGGCAGTGTGGCGGCTTATAAGGTCGGCACGTCGCAGCTGAGAAATATAACATAAATACATGCTGCATCAAATACACCGAGCTTACGGTTTTTTTTCCCCGGTTCTTTATTATTATAATTTCCCGCAAGACACGGTCAAACGCGATATTTTTTTTTCCCCCGACACCTTTCCGTTATTTTCGCGTGGGGGGTAGTACATAAAAACAAACATCATAAGCTCTGTACGAAAATAACATGTACTAAATGCTGATGCGTTTTCCCGCAGAAAGCACTCGTCTCATCCGGCTCGGAGGACCTTCACGCGCCCGCCGTTTATTTTTTATTTATCACTTACTACCCCCCCCCCCCCGACCATTCGCGGCCGTTTCGCTACAGACTTTGAAACAAATTGCTCCCGTTTTCAGTTCGGTTTTTACGCCGCTTGCGTATAGGACGTAAAACAAAACATTTCCCCGGGGAACCTTCGTGAAACATGTCAGACCCAAATGACCTCGGCCGGGCGCGCGTACATAATACATAATATTTTATAAAAGCCATATATATATAATGAGATATAAAAAGGTAAGTGGTATAGGATGAGAGTCTCGGTGGTCGGGTGGGACTTAGGGGTGGAGTTGACAAAAAAAAAAAAAAAACATTACTGCTGAACACCTCGAACCTATATTGATAAATGGTGATGAATATACTGACGGGATCCCATCGATTCCGACAATATTTATAATATTGGCATCGACCCCATCGAAACACTAAGTCTCATAATAGTCTATCGATTCCATCGCCAATTTTTACCAAACATACACAAACTTGCATGATTTACAATTTTTATGCAGGTCGTAAGTCCCGCGCGTCAGTCGCACTATATTATGTATAATAATAATAATAATAATAATATTATACCGAGATGTGTTCGATCAGACCATTGTGTTTACCTCGTTTCACTATTTCATATTTGATATTATTATTATTATTATTACTATCGTTATATTATGCGTCTTTGTCGCACGACGTGTATATTATTATTATATGTCATGCCATCATGTAGGTACCTATACAATACTGCTGTGACGGGTTTACGATACATATCGGCGGAAAGCTGCGGCAGGTACCTATACATCTACCCACCCGCTGCCTACCCATGTATGTTATGCGTTATACACATATTATACACAATACGCGCGGCGCGGAGTTTCGAGAAAATATTTTATGATAATATATCGTCGGACTTTCGTCGTAAATTAAAACATATATATCGGTTGTGTCGTACACGCGCGCGCGTATACAATATAATAATAATAATAATAATAATAATAATGCGAGTTCGTATAAATACAATATGACGTTGCTATATTATACAGTCGCGATTAGGCTCCGATGTTGTTACCGTGTCGTCGTATATTACAATTCTAATACGATATTATTGTATCCGTATATATTGTACCGTGCTTGCGGTTTGTGTGAACTCTTTGTGGTCATAACATAATTTAACGTACCTATACCTATACTATATCATCGTGATTGCGCGTAGTTATTATTCGTGAACGGTTATGACGTGGAAAGAATTAAATACCGTAGTCGAGTTCGACCTTTAAAAAGTTTATCATCGGTAAAAATTAGGAACCCCTACCATACATATTATAATACCTATATATAATCCATACACCACTAATGCGTACACAACAATGCGTTTTCCGAACCCCCGCAACTGGGTAGTTTGTTATTATATTATATACCACGTAAATGGTATTTTATAGGGTCGATGGTCGGACCCTCTCGGTAATATTTTCTTCATTTTAAATACGATAAAATTAATATTATTTTAGTCTCCTAAAGTTATTTTCAAAACGATCCTGATTTTTTTGAAATAACAAAAAAATTATTTGTAAAATCCACATAAGAATAAGTGCATACATTTCAATTTCGATTTGATATTTGTTTATTACGTAATGTATAATGTTAAAAATATGAAAACAATCGAAATAAAACTTTTTTTAAAACCTTTTTAAAAATCCACACTTTTCGACAGTCATTTACGAATGATAATAATAATCGATGAAATATCAGACTCAACGACTTTTCATCACACAGTATCTTAATTTTTAAAACAACTTCTTGACTAAAATTTAATTTATATTATTTATCGGTTCGTTTTCTACACAACGATATCGAAAACCTAAACCGAGCAGGATATAACGGCGCAGTTAATGGCGAACGTCATTTTTAACAATCGCGAAGCACGCAGGCCCAAACATTATATCATGCCAGTTTTAATTACTTTTCCTCAATCCCGGGCGTTATTACACTGTTTTATTATGGTCTCAAGTGAAATTAATTTATCGCGTCACAGTTGAACTTATTGTTCGGATGTTGCGACGAGAAACAATTGTAAAAAAAAAAAAAGCAAAACTATTTCCACCAACGTTTTTATTTGTATTCAATTATGATTGCGCTCCGCGAATCACTATATAATATGGGTTATGAAAACTTTTTGTAAAATGTAGTCCGTATAAAAAATAAAAATAAAAAAACAAGTCTATGGGAAAAATATGCAGTTAAAACTTTTGCGCTCACAATATTGTCCGACAGACAAAAAGCTACGTACTTTTATAATACTCTCTGGGTCAACGTCTTTTATTTATTTATTTATTTTAGAGGTCGCGCGCACGCACACACACTCGCAAACCAACTTATAACTTATCTGTATACACAACGGTGGCGCGCGCCAGTCCATTAAATGTGATTAGGTTGTCGTCGCGTTTGGTAAACAAAAACGTATCAGTCACGTCGTTTGTTCGACGCCACGATGAACGATGAACGAGTAACTGATTCCATCATATATAATACATATTATATTAGTACGTCATTGTGTTATATCGCGGGCTACAATAAACTATTGTCATACGCGCATTAAACTTATATACATATACTATATACACCTACGCGCACAATTATTATTTACCTACTGCGGTGTATACACGCGGATCCATCATAATTATCATGTTATAATACTATTATAATATCATAAACAAAATCGATACGTATAATATATTATCATGTTTTTGCGGGGCGGCGAAAAGTGCTGAATATCGCAATATTATAATGTAATGGAGGCTATTTTTTTTTTTTAATAATTATATAATACGCGTTCGTCTCGGATTCGTCTCGACCGCCTGAAACGGACCTCCTGTATAGATGTCTATAGACCCTGCGCCCTGCACCGTGTCAACCTGCGCGCATATATATATATATATACCCGGCGGAGATCGTTTTTAAAGCTCGCGACCGACCGAATAGTATACGAAATGAAAGATAGTTCGCGTCGGCAGCGTTCCATCGTCTGTATGTTATCGTAATCGTCATTTATTATATAGAGGGCGATTCGCAGCACTGACAGTTGTGTACACAATATTTCAGGATGTCTGGACGAACTTCCGAGTGTATTTATGTGTATGTGCGACGTGCATGTATAATATATATAAATGTATTCATTTCGATGGTTTTCGAGGTGAGGGGGAGGGGTTGAGTTTAATCCTCAGCATGTGTCCCCGCCATATCACGACGGCGTGTAATCGCAATCGACGGAGACGACGACGACCCAGGGAAAAGCTCCCAGAAAATGCAATCCATCACACGGGCGCGTTCGTTAAGCGCCATTAAATTGGCCTCGGGAATTCCGGGCCGGGGCGAACGACTGCAGCGCGCGACCGTTGAATGTTATTCATATCTGGCAGTTTCTCGCGCCATCATCCCCTCGTCAACCCCCCCCCCCCCCCGGATCTCAGTCATCGTGTGTAGAGGCGAGCGAGGGTCTGAAGCGCGGCCGTTTTTATGTATGTATATGATGGAAAATGTCAAACCGCTAAAGCGAAATAATTTATAATAAAAAATCGATTCGAGAACACGCAAGTGCTGTGTAGTAGCTGCAGTCGCGGCGGCGGAACGTCACAGGAAGTAGAGAGCTCCCTGCTCTTTTCCGGCCATAAAAATAATAAATAAATAAATAACAGAAAGCGCGCCGTATCATAATTCCGTGCATTTATCATACTTGTATTGACACTCTTATTGTCACCGATACACATCACAATAATATAATAAAAACAATATGTTATATAATAATTATCATTCTATGAGATAACTCCTCTCTATCGAAAGAATTGTTTCCTTTAATTATCGGTGTTTATTTCCCCCTATATATTATATTATCATTTATTTTATAATATGTGAATTACATTTCATTTTTGAGCAAACTATCGTGGAATAATATAATATTATAGACTTTATTATTTTCCGCCGTATCTGTCTTTTTTTAATTTTATTATATTAAATTGTTTTTCTCTTTCGGTCCACGAGATATTTAGCATTCTGCGATATGACCACATCTAAAGTTGCCCCAGTTTCTTATTCTCTTCCTCTGCGCATAGTACATAAACTTTCACGAACTTTTCGCAAGTATTTAATCCAACGCTATTTGTATTGTATATGATTTGTTTTTGTTTCAGAATCACAAACACAATATTAACAAAACCGAAAACGTTGTGCGAACAATGAGCGTTTTGACATCGAGCAGGGCGATCAGCGCTCGCAGCATTGCCGACGATATTATTGTGTGGATGTGATGTACAAAAACAAATATTGTACACACTGCGTACGATACCGTATTGCTATATTATTATTATTATTATTATTGGGAAACGAAAACATTTTTTTTTTTTTTTTTTATCGTTTTATTTGATTGTGTGCTATCGACGATTGATCAATCATACACCTTTTGTTTTGATGTATGCCGCTGCTACAGTCTATTACAATAGCAATCTATTGCATTATAGGTATAGCTTTTTGTTTTGTGCAAATCAATAGACAAGTCAATCTGTGGTTATTGGGAAGCGATAAAAAAAAAAAAATTTTAATGAAAATTCGTCGTCGTTCAGACATCTGTGAGTATATTATATAGATACATACACGGAACAATCCGTAGGTGATTTATTAAACCGAGTACCTACGTCGTAATTGCTTTAATTTCGAGGTAAACGTTATTACTTTACCAACCGCAAACGCACAACTGCCCAAATTCTATTAATATAACACACACACACACACATACGCACGTATTTTGCACGCTACGTATAATCTGAAGCAATTACAAACGACGGATAGTCTATCGTGGAAAACTGGAAGGGCAATATTATATGGTGGTATATACTTGGCCACGCGGAAAATCGATTTCAAATTAACTGGCGCGCCGTGGCGTGTTTGGCTAAAACGTCGGCGGAGGTGAACCTCCGTAATAGGAAACAAGAAAAAAAGAATCCTATTTTTAATTGGCTATACACGCTGCGTTGACGCGAACGAAATGCCGAAAATGCGAAACGGAGACGGCCGGTGCAAGTGTAGGGTACCTACATATATTATTTCGTGGTGGAGAAATCATCGGATTACCCCGCGCGGTCATCGGCAACAGTTTTGACGACCGACGTTGGTTATTTCTGAATATTCCATAAACGGTGGACGGGGATGAACACGGGTAGGTACGACGTACGCGTGTGACATTATTACAACGGTTCGATACACGTTGTGGTGCAATAAAGTACGCTGGAATCATAGCCGCGAGGATGAATAACGAAATATTATGAAAACGTCCGATGTTTATGGACAAGAATAAATAGTAATAATACGACAGTAATTTGAAAACGAGTATAAATAGTTTAATTACAAGTTTAATTCGAGCTAATATTGTTAAAATGCTACCGGCCGGAGATCGGTGGTCGCCGGTAAAATTGTCGGACAACATAGTACCTAACGCGTTATACAAGTCGGCTGCAAGACACACCTACAAATATAGATATTATTATAATATCATTATTTTATGAACCAATTCCAATTCCGGTTCGTTCATCACTGATGTGTATTTTTTTTTATTCCACCTGTTAGTGGCAGCAGTGTAAGAAGAGATCCGACACACTTTTCTATAGACACATTGTAGCGGTACAAATTAATTAGAGTAAGTTTAGTGTAATTACTTTTGTTAACAAAAAATCAATTGATATTACACGAAAAACTTGTAAATACATGACGTATTATGTATTATGTATTATACATGACGTATATATGTGTGTAGATAGATTTAGGAATTTTCCGAGCAGGTAGTTACACATATATTATAGTCTTAAGTGGAAAATATTCTATCATAATAATCAAAGTGACCGAAGAACAAGGTTTTTACTCAAAATGGTTCATTTATTGTCAATGTTCATACTTAATATTTAATCATATAAGGAAAAAACTAAAAACTGTTTGAAAACAATTAAATCATAACTAACAATCATGTAATAATCTTGTTAGGATTATTCGACATATTAATTAAAATATTAAAGACCACGCGTGTGAAGTAATTATTTAAATTAAAGATAAGTTATATCTTAACATACGTAACATTGAAGCATTATTACAACTCTTATCGACCCCAGGTATCTTTATGAATGCATAAAATATTAACAATTTATAAAGTACCTACAAAGTTAAATTTATAACTACTGATTTAAACTTAGCTGTAGTAGAGGTAGCATAAATATTTTGAAGTGCAAATTTAGTGAATGCATAAATTTATGTTAATACACATGACAAACAATCATCACAGTTCAGGGCCATAACCAGTTTTCTTTAACAATAATCAACCAAAGAGAAATAATAATAAATTACTGTATAAGTCTGTAACTTTGATATCAAAGTTTGATGATTACAATTTTCCAGGGAAAACCTAATTGTGAAAGGTGTAGTTACTGTGTTTACCACAACCATGTTTTATCTTTACGATTATACTATTGTTATAAATTTTATAGCATAATAAAACAATTAAATATAATAATTGATTAATTAAAACATATTTTATCATTATTTGTACATAAAACATAAAATACTGACCTAACCCATAATATATAGGACCACTCTGGTATGCTGTACAGAACGCCATGACAGTCTACTTCTAATACTATATCTGATCATTCATTTGCAGGTAAACCGAACGAAATAAAATAAATTAGGGTCCAAAACAGAATGCCCATACCGAATTGAAAATGTTTTCCTGAATTTTAGACTGTTGAAAATCGCCGAGGTGATGCTACTTTGCCTACTTTTAACTATATAATATATAATATATGTATATGAATACATATATGCACAACAAATCCACTTGACGCTGAGGCAATTTAGTGAGATCAGCATCCGAGGACGAGTGATCGAGTTTTTCGGGAATTAAGAGTTGAAACGACGGATTTGACTATCGACTAGGTAACTGTGACTTACTGCCACCGGTGTTACGAGAAAAGTGAAAGTCAATTGTCATTTGTCGATCGAGCGGGATTATATATTATTATATTTCGAACGAATGTCAATAGAGCACTTGACGAGAGACACGATCACGGTGACAAGGTCTCGGAATAAAAATAATAATAAACGAAACAATGGAGGAATGAAGGTTATCTCTCCATTTGGTTTCGTTCGCAATACATCGACTTTCCTTGAATTACAGAACGAGCCGAAAAAATATCGTCGAACGAATCGTGGCGTGTACTGCAAACTGTATTTTACAGCCATAATAATATAAACATACACAAAAGACGAAATCTTGACAATTGTTGAAGGTCTATATGATTTACATACTATTATGACGATTTTGCATGTGCATTGTGCAGGCAAACATGACCGGACAATAATCATTATTATTTATAACATTATTGGAACCGATTAAACAATTTTTTTAAGCTCAGAATTTAACGCCTGCTGAAAATTCGATGGCAACAATATGCTGCAGAGGTGTAGAGGATGATTTAGGTTTTTCGGATACAGTCGTTGGTATTTAAGGGTTTGGGGTACAGAGCCCCCCATATTTCATACGGTTAATAATTTGATGTATACCCGAGAATATTCTAATATTTGCGACTGCAGAGCCAATAGTGCGTTGGTAATATTATTATTATTAAGATTTTACAGGTTATTTCAGCTTATAATATTATTCATATAGTCAATTTTGTGGGAAACGTGTGGCGATAAAAACAACGCGAGATACCTTAAGGGTTTATCATCGTGGTTCTCGTTAAATGTAGGCAAGTTCCGGGTGACTATTAATATTAAAATCGCCATTGAATTCACGACGCGATTTTGGGCCGTAAAAATAAAACGTTTTTTTCACCGTCTGCAGGGCGTTATATAATAGTAATTTATACATTGCAGCGAATTGGAAAATACGAGCTCTATATTATACGTCGTGGAGTGTAAGACGTATAAATTCCAACAGAAAGTTGTCGAACATTTGCGATGCGTCGACGGTCCTAGTTGGTCCGAATCGGAAATGCGCACATAATAACAATAATAATAATAACAATAACAATAAAGTTCAGTAGCGATTGGCAAAACATTCGTTTCACGGCGCAGTGCCAATACACGATTTTGCCTATACATGCATAATATTATAATATATTAAACACAGCGACGGGCCGTTTAAATACATAGGAAATCGAAGGGGTTCGGTCGTGGCAATATTCGATTGTTGATTAACTCGGCCAGTATCAATTATTGTTATTATTATGTCCGAACGGGGCCATTAATAACGACGTATCACAATTTATTGTGCCCGGCTCTGTACCTATATACCTACTATTGCGTATAATGATGGTGGTGGAGAGAACGCGTATTAGTTATTATGACACTACACTCTCCTGCTATTTTAGTCAGATTTTTTTCGTGGAAATTTGGAATACTCTTTTAAATGAACATTTTAGTACATACGGCCAAACGTAAGAGTTGTTTTTTTTACAAGGTCCTAGAGACGATCGGAGTACCAACATAAAGTGAAATACTTACACATTTGAAGGATAGGTAGTATTCGTTAAGAAACTATACCATAATTATGCTCAGGAAAATAGAATAAAAAAAAGCTAAGAGTAAAAAGTAAAAAGAACATCATGATCATCAGATGTGAATGCGATTAAAACAGTAAGATTTAATTGTTTATAAAAAAGATGATGCTTTGAAACTATGAACACAATAAAACTGCATTTATGTTTTCCAAACGAAGTTAGTCGTTAAGATTTTAAGATTATTTGGCTTGTAATTATAGAAATAATAATTTATTCCCGACGAACGCAAAAGAGTTTAACGGTTGCTGGGTGTTATTGTGCGAACTGTTTTGTTTCACCACTTAAAAAATTGCTTACATTTTTTTCTATGATATCATATTGTTACATTGATAACGATAAAAGTAAAATATATTTGTTTCATTGTCTTTTCTGTCGTCTGAGTGTCGAAATGGCAAAAACTAATAACAGGCCCCGTAGTCCCTCTCTCGGCGACGATTGCAAACGTATTCACTCACCGACGGTCAGGGTTTCGAAAAGTAGGTCAATTAATTCGTACCTAATTCGTGCGATTATAATAATTATTGCAGTAATGCGTGCGCCGACCACTGTCACATTTTATATTGTTTTTCTGACGAACACATATTATTATTATTATATTGTTATTTTAGTATTATACCATTGCCGTCGTGTTGTCATATTATTATACGCCCACGCGCATTGTCGAATGTTTCGCACGCGCCCCTTAAACGAAATATAATAATATATTATGTCAAATAAAAGTACCGCAAAGACATCGGATGACGAGTAGTGGAACACAAATGAAATAATAATCATCTTCGAGAGAGGAGTGAGGACGAGATCCGAATGTAATTTTTGCACAAAACCGCCGCGGGTGACACTCGTCCGACGGGTCATGAACTATACGCATCGCATATTATTATTCATTATTTACATATCGTGTACCATCCATAGCATATAATTACCTACGCCAAAACACTAAAATAAACATAATAATATTATATTATTCAAGCAACAAAAAGGTACTATATAATATTATGTTATTATACGCGCCTCGATCTTGCGTATATTATTTATAGATTTAATTATACGGTCAATGTTTGGTTTATGGCCCGCAACGCTGCGGTACGAGTGATATCTGAACTAATTCGTAGTAGGTATCATCCCGAGAAACGCGGTGTGATGTTTAATCAAAAAAATAGAAATATTATAAAATGATGGACTGCAGTAAGTTTTGGCCGGAGGTATGGTCCGACCTTATAATAATATATCCCCGGAGTTCGGTAACAATATCGTAACACCGCGAGTGATGCATGGTGGGCGACGGCGCCGACGGGTCTGCCGTTTTGCCGGAATTCGATTTAAAATCTCCGTTCTTATTACGACGACTGCAGCATACTACTATAAAAACAATAATAACATGCAATATGCGTCAAATCAATATAATATGCACCGCATCGATTTACGTGTGCTCGGCGGCGTTTGATCTCCATATAATGTAGACGCGCGCGTGCAAAACGTTATTGAAAACATCGTCGCCGTCGTATGGGTGACGGGTGATGTATAATGATAACAGTAAAGATTCTGAATCATTATAATAATTCATATTATAAACGTTTTCTCATCCGTTCGACGAAATTCGGCTGCGGGTTTAATGAAACTCGCAGGAACACTGCCGCCGTAGCAGCCCGAGACGAGGAATTGAATAGTACACACACACACACACGCAGAACCAACCTCTATATATGTGTAATAATAATAATATACAACAGACGCGAATAAACGTAGTGCTGATAATAACGAAATCCAATTTCATAATCACCGCGGCGGCAGCGGTTACAAAAGGACAAGCGTACTATACCAGTATTAGATGCATTTAAACGCATTTATACCTCTATAGTTTTGAGCAGGACGAGCGAGTATTTTAATATATATGAACATATTATAATAGTATATACGAGTAGTACCTAATATATATGTAGACGACGCCGACGGATAGTTCGGTACTGCTAATCAAAAACTAATGTACTAACTAATTAAATATATGATGTAATTAACGAATTTTCCGGTCCACCGCTAATCCGGTCGGTAACTTCTTCAAATGCGAAATCTGGTTCGTCGCAATATAATATGTAGGCACCTACACATATATGTAATAATATTAATAATAATTATTATTATTTACATATTATATAGATGGGAGTGGGGCGACGGTGCGCGCACAAAACTTCTGACTTCGGCTGTATATTATAATATTATGATGCACATAATGTAGGTACCACTGCAGTCGTCGTACATAATGTTAGGTGTACCCAATTATTGTACTGGATAAATCACCAAGGAAGTGCACCTACACTTTTCCCTTCAATAACGAATTCATCAAAATTCTTAAAATCCACTGATTATTTTTACCAAGTGGTGTGGCGGTTCAGCTATATAGACTTTAGTAGTCTCCAAGTTATTTAACTATATGAGGACAATAATTTACGTTAGGGGTAACAACTATATAATATATATATATATATATGGATGATACCCATAGTGGTTTATTTGGATTGCGGCGTAACATTAACATTTTTAGAAAACTGCAACACGTCCAAAAGAATTCTGGAGATCAGAATTAAAATGAAAAAAAAAAACTCTACGACAAGATTAAAAGGGGTGATGAACGAGCATGGTCAGAGTGAATCACCCTGTATACATATCACGAGTGCGACGATAACGGTAAGTTATTTGCGATGTACCTCATACGCTATGTACATTCCATTATACATGAATATATATATATATATATATATAATATTCTCGTGGCAGACCGTTTAACGGGAATACGATAAATTCTTGGACGCATTATTCTTGTATAGGTACATATAAAACAGCACGTTGCAATGCATGTGCATAATATACGTGTGCGCGTGATGTTCGCATATACAGAATACCTAAAATAAATATATTTTATATGTGTTTGTGTGTGTGGGTGCCTTATAGTTGTTTTCGATCGTTTCTTCTCGTTTTTAGTCCTCCCCCCCCCCCCCCCCGGTACGTCATTCCGCAATTTACCTTGATATCGTAATAACCAGACGAACGCTTTGATACATTGCAGCATATACATATACATATAGGCATTGGAATGACGCCACGGCATGCGATGAACAGTTACACTGCAGATGTTATGGGTACTTACCTGAAACAAAATTAAAAATAAAACGTTAGTAACACATTTTCAATCAGTTCATTACGTATACATGATATTATACTTTATTAACTTTTAAAACTATAATACTATGTAAAATAATATTATACATTATTCATCGACTATTACGTTCGAATATTGGACACAATAATGTTTGAAAACAATTTATTGTCGATTAACACACCAGAAGCGAGTATACACGCACAGCAAATTAGGTATTATATTTTATTTTTAAAGACTCTACATGGTCGACTATGACGTTTCAATAGCCGACGGCCATTTAAAACGTCCATTATATAAAGTAAAATATTAAAACATTATTATCTTAAGATCAAACATAATTATGTGAGTACGTCATTAAATTAATTACAAATTATAAAACACACATCACAAATGTTTAATAAAATAGATACCTATTTATTTTTTAATCCAAATATATTTGTTTATTATTAATTTGAAAAAAACTAAGGTGCGTTAAAAATTGAACCGAATTCTTGGGATTTATATGCAGAGCATTGTAACCGAATACTAAATTACTAACAGAAGAATCTTGCTTGACCATCATGTAGAAAACTTCAATTACCTTCTTAGTACATAATTAGCCAAGACGGAAGAAATAGCATGGAAATTAAATTTAGGATTGCATCATAAGCAAAGGCTGAATTAATCAATGAGTACCTAACAATAGACCGGTATTCTCTAGTAATATAAGTAATGGCGAGTACATCTCATCTATAAGCATAAAATATGTACCTACTGATGAAAAACATGAATATTAAATAATAGCAAAATATTCTTGAAAACTTTGAGATGTGATGCATCGGAGACGACGAATTAATGAAAAAGCATACCCTGCAAAGAAATAATTAGAATAATAATTAGAGTAAGACGATGACGGCGATCACGATTGGACACACACTGAGGAATCACGGAAGTGAACGAATTTTTTAGAATAACAGTGGAAAAAACCGATGGTAAGTGGCACTGAGAACGTTATAATATTTTAGCGAGCGAATAATTTCCAACGCTGGACTACAAAAAGCCACGAACAGTTGAATGAGTTGAATTTGGAGAGAGCGTGACACCAAAACGACAGGCTATCGGGGTGGAAACGAAAATATGAGTGGACAATATCGTTCATATTTTCCGCGTCATTCATACGCGGAACCTAACAGTTGTAGTCTAGCTGGGACCCTTTTACCGCGGGGCGTCAATAAAAGATAAAAAAAAAAAAATTACTGAAGAGCGCAGCGGTTCCAACAATATATAATAGACATTATAATATTATAAATAATAATATATATCACGCACCTAATCGACTACGTTATATTATACTGCAGGGTATAATATAATATAATATGTTCAGGGGCTACCCTCGGCCGATCGCCAACAATAATCATTATTATATAATTCAGAAATAATTAGATATACGGTTCGGGGCGGTCGTGTCGTTGCGTATAATATCGTGTATTATAAATTATAATTTTTCATGCAATGTATGTGTTATTTAATTGTGGCAACAGTACGTATACTATTGTAATTACGCACAATGCCCAAAGGTGTACAGGTATAATATATAATTAGCAATTAATATGTATCTAATTGTATGTATATATACCCTACCTATGGAAATTGTTTATGATTGGAATAGTCATCAACCGGTAAGGTATATAAAAAAAAAGTCTAACCAACCAATTATTGATTTGGTCTAATAAATTTGGAATTCATTGCATGTCATATGATTAATGTATTTTTTAAGACTACCTAACTATTATACTGTATCATAGTGTACAACTTGCGTATATTTTTATATATCAGCGTCCTTACTGCTTAGTGTTCGGTCAAGTATATTATGAAAGTATAATATAATGATTGTGTAATCGTAAATGCCATCCAAACTCAAATCGTTATAATACATGAATTGACAATATCATTATAATAATATTATAAACACGTATATAAAATATTATGATGTAATAATATGTTATATTATGGTTTTAAGAACGAATCGATATAATGAACGCGATATGATACGTCTGTAACAGGAGTGTTAAAAATATTTATAACGAAACGTCGTATTTTTCTGTCCCATTATATTTTATTTTAGTTATTATGTCACGGTTACCTCGTATATATTCGAGATACCGAACTGACCGGTCCGACGATCCGGTCGAGTGTTGTCCGAACAATAAAGAGTGAGTATCTATATAAAATATAATATATGTGTATACTATACAGAAGAAAAATCAAATACACTCATCCATAACACGGCTGCACTATTGGTTTATTGTGTGTGTGTGTGTGTGTTCGGAGCAGAGTCGGAGTTTAGTATCGATTTGTGGTTTCAATAAGTCAGACGACGATGTGTGTATTTGACTCTGAGAAGGACAACCAGTGCATATAGCATTTTTACAGTAGTTTTTCTCGATAAAGTTGGACAGGGTGTATATAGCAAGCTTTCTCTCAGTCCACTGCAGGCTTTTAAACCATCAGACCCGTCCGTCATATTATTTAGCATTATATATATATATCCGTCCCATGTTTTTATAACCGTTCCGATTTTCAGTAGGGGTGAATAATAAATAAAAATATAATTAAACCGACGACAACGCAAAGAGCCCCGACGTGTCCGGTCAAACCCTGCTGCAGACCATAAATTTCCATTACACCGCGGTGACGTTATTATTTATCGTGTACACACGAAACCGCGGGATCGACAAATATTCAATTCAGTTGACGATCATTCGTCGAGCGCGCTCACTACGAATCACATTGCATTATTGTGATACAACCGTATTGTGATGTTAACACAACAGTAAATATTATAACAATCGGCATAATTGGCGCGAGTTCCTATCTCAAATCGTCGAGCACGTTAAATCGTACACGTCGACGACGGCCTAGTCGACGAGTCATAATCATATTAACATACGCAAATCGATTGTTTCTATAAACATTATAATTATTGTAGATCGCACGCTTTCACGTAATGTGTACGCGAACGTAATACACCCCGTTAAGCGAGATTAGACTTTTATAGCTATACATCGCATACACGTCAATCACGCGAAGACGGGCGCGAAAAGCTGAAACGCATTAAAACAAAAAAAGTGATGTTAATCGAACATTTATAAATCAATACTTTTGTGTATTTAGTGGACTTTATTTTATGTGTAAAAGTGATGAAGAAACTATGCGATAATAAGACAGTTAGGAAGAGTGTCATTATGTGTTCAAACATTATTTGATCCTAATACTGCAGTGTCGTCGGATTCTCCAGAATATAGTGTTTCGAAAACTATCCGAGTGAATGTCACCGATGACATATTAAAACTCGATCGGAAATTTTTAAAAGGTGATGGCCGTTTTCATTGATATAATTATAATCCAGACATCAAATAAAGGTAAAACAACATCTAGCCTGATGAGTAATGTGCCGTTTTGAGGATATATGTTTTGTAAGTCATACGAACGATTTCTGTACTTGTCTCTACGCCGTAATACAATGCCAATACAACGGATATTTGAGTTGTTCTCAAACGAAAGTCATTGGAATAGCGTTCGAAATGTAATTTTTAAAGAATAGGTACTTTGCACACAATAATACTGTTCAAATGAACATTCAAATACTTAAAAAAAAAAGCGAATGCAAATACTCGTAGAAAATATTGAAAATAATTTGACGTATCAAAAGAAATATTTATTTATCACTTTATTATCAACTAATAATATTTGAATGAGGACGAATACAATATATTATGACCTGCATATAGAATCATCAACCAGGATATAATCGTATTAGGTATAATACTGTGATTACTGTATACATATATATGTATATATATATATATATATAAGGTAGGCAACATAAATGTTGGAAATAGATGTGGCGGTGAGTATACTATTGTCAATTTGGGGAGGATACCTTTAGTGGTATCCCGTAGAACAGTTGAAAACGATGAACGACCATCGATTGGAAAAACATATAATTATATTATCGTTGGGGGAGCCTAGGCGGAGACTCAAACCATACAATGGACCGACGGAGACTTCTATACATACGCGGTTACACTATATAAGCTATAACCGCGGTTGCGAACCAACAATCTCTATACACGATCGCGTATCGCGGCGTAATCAGATATACCTACGTGTATATATGAACTTAAATTCTGGTCCGATTGGAAAAACCACCCCCCCACCCTTTCATCTCACAATTATTGTTGTTATCCACGCGACGCATCCGATGATGATGTTTCCGGTTTCTATGGCGAACGGCTGTGACCGATATAATATGATTATACCACCGCAGCTATATATACATACATACAATAATATGTATTATCCTTCTCTCCGTTCCGATCCATTATTGTTGCGTGCAGTGCACATTTGTGTTGTATAGGTATAAGTGATTTGGCCGCGCGCGCACATGTCTGTGGCTAAACTATATATATGTATATATATTTAATGATTATATTATGTGATTCGGGAAAAGCCTTATGTACAACGCACGTATCGGCTATCGTTTGGGGCGCGCGTTCTGTTCATATAAATCCTAATGCGGGGGGGGGGGGGGGAGCCGGAAAATCGATTTGCCGCTCACCGCTGTAGATATATATATATATATTCGTCCCCATTCGTCGGGCACAAAAGATATCCGATATATATATATATAGAGAGTATTATTATTATAAACGGTCAGGCTGCAGGTGCCGGTGCGGTGACAATATTATCATATATTATATATATATATATGTATACAGTTAATAGAACTCTTGTATTTATTATATATACATGTATTCAGCATTAGTAGTGCGCATATATATATATATTGTATACATTGCCCGCGATAGTATATATAGTTGTAATAGCCGTTGTGGTATAGTACAAATCTAATCCTTTAAGCCTATACGGCGAAGGGTTCTTCCGCGGCGGCCGTGGGGGATGATGAGGAGGTTTGCCGGAGCCCATAAATCATCGCGCGTAAAAAGCTACCCCGGAGATGCCGCTATACCACCCATTCCGCGTTCTTATCTTAATTACATCCGATCTCTGCGCCAACCGGGAACACGACGACGACGACGACGACCGAGTTTGCAGGAATTTAGATTTAATACGGTATACATATTTATATAAGTACAAGTTTGTGTGCATATTCGTTTCGGACTATACATATGTATACAGTTTATGCTCGTGTATATAATAAATATTTACAAACCGCGTCATCGCAGTCGTCGTCTGTTCCTGCAGCGAAGAGAGCTGTGTTCTAACCTAACCGCTGTGGTCGGGGGCGTCGCGCGCTGAAAGCGAAAACCGCCGAAACCCATACATAACCTATATATTTTATCGCGTGAGCTTATGGTGGCACCGCGTCATTATGGCACACGAGTATATTATTCATTTAGGTATGATTAAATTAAAGAATGCCGCTTCGGGATGTCACAAACGTGTTATTAATACGTATTTTCAAATTTCAGGTACGCCGCGGACCGGGCGAAGTGACTCCTCGCATCACTATCTCGCCTATTGTGTATTAGACGATGAAATGAGTCATTGCTGTACCTATGTATGGGCATGTACTATTATTAACACACGCCGCCCTGCATTGTATCATGTTATATTATAATGATATGACCGACAAGCATCACACGAGATGATGCTATACCGTTGCAATATTTTCAGTCACAATATTATATAATATTAATTATCTCTGTGTGCATGTGCGGCTATTTCGATCTGATCTGATCGTATATCTGTGTGTGTGCGCGCGCTTATCATAAACAAGGTTACCCGTGTGCGTTGTGCAATGTGCATGGATTTTCCTTTTCTCGTTGTCTCCCACCACAAAAACTCACACGGGCCCACTCTATATTATAATACGACGGATGTACCAAGCATATCGGTTGATCGTCGATTATTCGCACCGACGTGATCCGATAATTGGTAAATAATATATCATTATTAAAACGTGGTAAGTAGTATGGTTGTCTTATATACCATATTATATATTTATCTACTAATAACAGTGGCGGTCCTTGACCAATTCCAGGAGGGGGGGAAAATATTTTTCACATTAAATACAATAAGTACTCAAAAATAGAAGTCATAAAAAAATGTATTTCATGTAATAATTTTATATTTTATATTTAACCAAGGGAGGGGGGGGGCGATCCACCCATCCCCCCCCCACCCGTAGGATCACCACTGACTAATAATAATATGGTACCTAAATGCAAGTAGTCGCTATGCGTATATTTTTTACACGCATATAATATAGACGCGAGGCGTCACGTTGTCGTAGTTTTATCATTCTCGTTATTAGTTTTATTTTGTACACAGTTTATCCTATTCCAGGTACATCATAATACGATGATGTAAAAGAAAACTCGTCTGCTCTTCAGTTCGCCGACACTTGTTCGAGGTGAAAAAAAAAAGCCGGCGTATAGATAGACGTGTAGGTCGTAAAACTTTATAGTCAGGTACTTTTGTGCAAAGATTTTTTTTTTTTAACTATATTTTTTTAACGTAAAATATTTTTGCATCTAGAACCTATTACGCACTGCAATTGTATTATACCTAGGTACCAAAGCGTATGATGTACAACTTGGGTATATATATATTTTTTTTGCAAAAGGATTTTCTTATATTTTTACCGCCGCGCATACAATATCATTAATATGATGCAATCATATCATATTACGATGGCTTAATATGTACGCGCAACAATATAACGCCGCGGCACACATAATAAATATCGTCTCGGAATATTTCTAAAACAATAAAAATCTGAGCTCGGCCATTAAAACTACACAAACCGGCTGCTGCGTAAAAAACCAAAACGAAATATTTCCAATTATTATGATTATATTATAAAAAGAAAAAGAAAAATATAGAACCGAACGGTGAAAATCGGATCGGCCCATCTCTGCTGCAACGCTTATATATTATACACATAACGACGACCCGTCGTATGAAATATTACGGTCTGAGGAAATACATATCGCTTGCCATTAATTAGTATAGAATATAAATGATAACAATGATATCAAATGAAAACAACACTAAACAAAAAAGATAAAATATAAAATCGTCATTTTAGATACGTCATGTACGAATTGCAGGTGAAAATATTATATTTTATACCGAAATCGTTCAAGCATAATATTATGTAATAAAAATGGAGGAGTAGCGACGGCGGTCAAAATATCATAATAACTACACTTATTAAAATATTTATTAATTTATTTTTTCATGATTAAAAACGAGCGTTATTATTATAATCTTGCATGGTATTATTCTGTACACGCCGAATTTTTGTGAGCAACAATTAAAAAGGAAATTACGTCAAGTCACGGGGTTTGTTGTGTGAAAAAAATAATTAATTTTTCAACGCGTTTCCCGCGCCGTCGTCGTTTACGTTTATATACTCGATGTAGTAGTGGTACGGTTATTATTATAAATGAATAAATGTAAATTACAAATTTTTTTCGTTATTGTTGTTCAAGTCTCTCCGCTTGGCCAGGAGAGGGATCAAACGGCATACCCATCACACTCTGCAAGGCGATAAGTAGGGGGGTTAAGGGGTTTAATATCAGGGAAAAAGTACGATAAGGTTATAGGTTACGAAGAATACGTATGGATTTTGTTTTTTAATGTAAATCGATAAATTTTAGTAATGAATTATTTTATATATTAATTGATTGATGTAGTATTATGTATGTACCTATAACTATATATATGTAAGTTCCTAAAACAAATAGTTAAGAGTAATACAGTATGAAAAGTATAGATATCACACTTAATTTTTTTTCGAACACCCCCCGAATTTTTATTCCTGCGTTCGCCCCTATAGGCTAAGAGATACAGCGCAGTGGTGAATGGGTGCTACGACGCATATCTAGTGCTGTTCTATTGTGAGCTGCGTACGAATATTAAAATAAAACATTTGCATAGGTCCTTCACACGTATCGTCGGAAACGTCCAAGACTGTTGTAGAAGGAAGAGATAAAGATTTTACTGTATAGCAAAATAAAAGGTCGAAAATTACAACGTATGTCTATATAAACTTAAAAAAGTTGATCGTTTTTTTTACTATATCAACGACATGATTTTGTACGTTACAAACTTTTGTCGTAATTACCTAGTAAGTACCTGTATATAATAAATATATTAAATATTACAGTCCTGACTTCTACGCTAAGTATGAAATTCGATGAAATAAAATATCAACCAATTTTTTTTTCCCTGCGGCCTTCATTTACGCCTCCTGCAGTATATAGCCTATCCGGCACACGCTTAATCATATAATGTCATATATTTTATTTATGTATAACCTATAATAATACAGTTTGGTCACACCGCCATATACGCAAATGTATAGCCAATGTAAACCACGAGTACGTCCGTATAATAATGCACCACATATATATACTTGTAAGTTATGTATACGTGACATACAAGTGATGATGTATTATGCATATAGAGGTCTTCACGCCTTTGCAGCGAATGCGTGCGCTATCTCGGCTCCACGCTGACGGGACTATCTAAAGTATACGCACAAGTGGGTAGATGTGTGTGTGTGTGTTTGCCGACTACCCCTATATGACGTGTCGGGGGTAGTCATCGTCGTCGGATATACAGCTCGCGATCGCATTCAAAAGGGGTGTGCGCATCGTAATAGTTAAATTTATATTATATACGACGGCCGACTGGCAAGTTATCGTGTCGCGGGCGTATGGCGAAAGCGCACGTTTTAGAGATATTAAAAGCACAATTATCGTGTGCGAGAAACGTCGTTGTAATTATTTATAGTTATTTTTTTTCCTCACATTTTATTGTTATGTACGCATGGCTAATATATATATATAATGGCGTCGTGAGACTCAGGTTCACTCGCAAAGCGCATACGACCACGGATGGCGTGGCTCCGCAAAACATTTATAAAGTTATACCTTTATATTATATACACGCGCGAGCGATCATTTTTCGGTCATCGACCACGCTAACGCTGCGGCAAACAATAAACGTCCCTGTGGCACGCGAGTATGTATAATGTAGGTAAACACACACACACACATAATATATTATTATATTAATTAATTAAAATCGGAACGGCGGCACCGCGTCGTTTCGCGCCGCCGAGAACGAACTTAACTCGAGCAAACAACAACGCGAGTATACGATATCTAATGGGATATATATATATATAGCATATAAACAAAATGACGTACGGGAAACGCGTCGAGGGGGTTGGGTAACCGGTAAGGTTTAGGCGGATAAACAAACATACGTCGCGGTTACTCGCAGTCCCGGTGCCTAAACGCATACCCGGTTAACGTGTATAGGTATAGACGCTCAGATATACTATGTAACATATATATTATACGAACACAGTATAAGGTATAACAGTGTTTAACCACAGCGTACAACAACATTAAACATTCATACGATATACCGTCGGCGCGATCGGACGACGATGTATATATATATACATAATATATGTACAGGTGACGAATTACAACCAATATAATAAGGCTAACGCAGTCATTTCTATAGTTGAGAAACAAAATCTGTACGCTATATTCTGCTGCAGGCATCACTGAACACCATATATTTTCTTCGTATTTCATATCATTATAAGTAATTTTTATTTTAACAAACATACAACAATAATTGAGTTTAAAATAATGTATGTATACGTGTATAGAAAACATGCCAAGAAACGAATGGCGAACTCGGCGAACAACTTATAAATTTGATTTGTTAAGCTTTGCTCGAGACGTTTCCGTATGGGTGTATAACTCGAGAGTGTCTCGAGAATAATATAAACAGATTTTTTTTTTCTTTTTGCGATTTGACAGTCGTCCAGGCCACGGTATATAGAGGTGGACGGAGAAACCGGAAACAGTCATCGTGTGCAGTGTATGATACTATCAGCGTTATTGGTTTTCGTCATGCCGCCCAGCGACAAGACGAGCGGCGTGTGACCGATGCACGCACCGGACGCACAATCGCGAAATCGTTTTCGCTTTCAAGTCACCACCGCTGCCACACACACGCGCGTTCGTTCGCGATTGCGATACAATATCAATTAATCGGGTGCAACCGAAGGGAGACAGAGACGGAGAGTAAGAGGGCGAGACCATATAGTACGGAATAGCATAACACACGCGAATAAAAAAAAAAAAAGAGAGAGAGAGAGAAAGAGCGAGAACGACAGGGAACTAGAGAGAACGAGTGCGAGAGGGTCGAGTGGGCGGACGGAAGGAGAGGAGTAAAAGTTGATAACGACCGGGAGAAAATCAATACGAGGGCGCACGCTCTCCCGTGGCAGTGTGTGTACGCTGTATACAATATTATATAGTAAACTCGCGTTGCGGTGTGGTTGTTGGAAGTATAGTAATAGGGTAGTAGCAGTAGTGGTAGTATGATAGTAGCGGAAGTAGTGGAAGTAGTGGAAGTGATGGAAGCAGTCGTTATTAGTATATAGTAGCAGTACTGTACTAGAGTATAACATATACTATTTACTATATACAGTCTATTATATATATAATCACTGTCGTTATCCGTTTTTTACGCCACCACCGCCTCTTTGAATCCGCAGAGCACCGTGACGTCATAAATATATGTGCGCCAAGGGTTTAGGTCTCCTTTATTTTTCTCCACTCGCGCGAGTCGCACGAACGAGTTATTAAAACTAGAAAATAGTAGGGATTTTTTTTCTTCTTTATAACAACCCGCAAAAGAGGTTTATCATGATATGATATATTTTACAGCGCGCGCCATGTTTAATTGTCAAAAGGAAAAACTAGTTACGCGCGTTTTCCGCGTCTGCAAACACTGCACGGCGGCGGCGGCCACGGTACGCTCTACTCGAAACACGACTTTTCAATTTGGCGCGTTTTGTTTACCGCGAGTGCGGTCGGACGTAACATAATTATTATCGCTTCGCTCGCTCGCGTATAATATTATTATGCACAAAGGTACCATCCCGCGCGCAAGACCCTATAAAACGTGTAATAATATTATATAATATAATATTATGATGTTTCAACAGACGTCGGGTGCGTGGTCGAGCTCCTGGAAACCGTTTGGATGCATCATGATCATAACAACTTCAACCGAACGGCGTCAACGAACGTAATCACCACCAGGTCGGGTGCAGTGTAGGCATTACAATAATAACGAGGATGCGTATAATATTGTTATTATAATTACGACCTCGTAACGGCAACACAACCACGATATTGTATTATCATAATAATACGATATAATTAATGATATGGTAATATGATAACCGTATACGCTGCAAACGTCCGAATTCCTTGGTAGACGGCACACTCGAATTATGCTTTTTTTTTAATAACATCGTGATGACGTATAGAACGTAGGCATACCTACATCGTGCCTACTTAGCATATATAATATACTTGAGCATAATAAATACACATGGCGGCCGTGAGTAAACGTTTTCTTCTCGTGACTTTTTCTAGTTTTTCGCACCGACCCGCCGCAAATACAAGCTCTTTATTATATAGCAATATTTTACTATATGTTTTTATCATAACGAGCCGCTACTGCATATATGTAGGGCTTATAATAATACGAGAGTTTTGTCATTCCGTCCACTCGCCCATCCACCGTCGCCGCCGCCGCGTCGTCATAATATAACAACTGCGATATGGTATGTAATACGGTTTTGAAATCGACGTCCGAAGGTCTATAGAGAGAAAGAGAGAGCCCACACACGCATACACACATCGCGGTATAAAATAATGATAAAAGTAATATGTAGTGCGTTCCAGGAGTTCGCATCGCTGTTTTTAGTCGCACTTGAATTTTTTCTCCCGATGAGGATCTCTCGGCAGTTTGTCCGCTTCCCCGTGGTCGTCCCGAAAACAGCGTCCATGATGTGCCCACGTCATGTGTATGCAGGATATGAGTCGCACCGCCGCCACCGTAGGTACTATGTATATATTATAATAATATATAATATAAGTATTATTCTCGCGTATAGCTATCAATCGCGTATTCTAATCGTTTTGTTGGTTTTTATTTTTTTGTTCACCTCTCCTACCGTCACGCGCTGCTTCAACAGACGTCTCGGGCAAAACGTCGTCGATTGATGGACTATGACTATTGTCTCTGCAGCAGCGTAATATGCTAACGACGGCGATTTCAGAGCATATTGATGAGGTTCCCATCATGTGATGCATCCGGCGTGCCTTGTATATTATACGTTAGGTTGGGTATATAAACGCACCGGGGCCGCGGAGCATAATATTATAATATAATACAAATCCGTCGCAGACAATATCGCATTTGCGGACACTCATTATCGATAGTATAGCCAGGTAAACGCTGCAGAGTGTATTGGCCGAAACAAACAATAATAATAACACGATAATATAGTACTACGATAGTTCCATATAATATATGTATACGTATTATACAGTCGACACGGACAATTACTGTATCCCCTGCACCACGCGGCGTATATAATAATAAGTATAATATTATATTATATAGGTGCCTATCATCCGACGACCGAGTGCGGCGTACAGTATAAATATATATATATATATTCGGCGACGACCAGCCGTATATATTCTATACGATATTATATTGTTTATAATATATACGTATAAAAAAAACATATTATAATGGCGTGTGTTTGTGCGGACGTATACGCTCGTCGGTCCGCACAAATGCGCATATAAAATAATATGATATTTTATCGAGACGACTGGCCGGGACGTGGTGCAGCGCGGTGCAGCGACGAGTGGATCAAGAGACTCGGATCGACAGACGAAAACGAAACGCTGCGCACATCTCACGTATTGTTTCTATCTCTGAAATATTATATTGTCCGAACGATGCTATACCTATATGTACTCGGCTGCTATTGCGTGTATACCTATACAGTACATATATATATATATATATGTTATGTATATGAATTTACTTACTTACTTCTTGCAGCGGTCGTTCGCGCGCGGAATCTTTAAACAGCGACGACAAAACGCGTCGTCGTCGATATGCATTATTCAGAAACCGCGTGTATGTCCACTGCGGAGGGTCGTCATCGTCGACAATCGTAACGTCTGTTTTGTATTTTATTTCCGTACGCAAAAATAATAATAGTAATAATAAATAAAACGGCGACGTCGGGAGACTGAAACGGTCGCCGTCAAATACCCCGCAGTGTACACATAATAATAGCCAATACATATAGAACAGTCGACATTTCCCTCTCTCGATCGTCGTATATGTGTGTGTGTGTGTGTGTGTGTGCGCGCGTAAAAGCAATGCCGTTATTGCGTACGATAGGACCGGCCGTACTAAAGCGACACACACTGCAGGCAAAGACCATCGCAGCTCTACAAAGTGTGCGGGAACTATCCCTTTGCGCTTTTGGTCCCCATTGAACCGGAAGACACGTCACGGAGTAGACGATACGGATGTTTTGTTTTTGGGAGCACACACGCCGCACATATAATATGTAACACTAGTGCAGAAACACAACGCCTCGGCCGGACGACCCTGAAACGAAATTTGCCACCGCCGCGCGTAAGTACTTTCCGGAAGTTTGCGTTCGACGACAACGATGACACCGCCACGCGCGCTAAAATCCATTTCGGTTCGGACCCTCCGGAGAAACGTGTCCGACACTAACACTACAGCACAATATATACATTTTGTGTGTGTGTGTGTGTGTGTATCGTACACATTAGACAATTGTGTATACCGCACACGCAATATAATAAACACAGCGAAAATCCGGAACCCGGTTGAATGCGGTAGTATAGATACTCGATGATATAATGGGCGAGTCGGACGAGAAGTTTGCAAACGAAACACGCGTTATGTTTTATCAATAAATTGTTCAGATGCATACAATGCATTTGACACATCGTATTATTGTATTGATATTTTTTTCCGTCACATCTTTGGGACATCCATCACGTGCCCGCGACGTGTGTATATGACGTATACGCTGCGTGTTGTGATTAATTATAACAACAGAATATTGCTTGTGCCGCGTTTCTATGTCACACCATTTAGGCGTATTTCTACCTAACCTACATACCAGTGTATAGTAACAGATTTTGTCTGGTTAAAACACAAACGTTAAGGTCAAAGGCCGTGATGTTGCAAAAAAAAAATAATAAGGCTGCCCGAGCGATTGTGTTACGTTACTCCACCGCGATTTAACGATTATTATTTAAATATTGTGTACGGCATTTTTTCATTGCAGCACACAAACAAAGGCACGTGGCACGTCAGCCTTTCGTGCAGTGATTGAACAATAAATTGAAATTGGGTAAAAATGTTTTATACACGATATTTGTAAAAATTTATTTATTTTTTTTTTTTGAAATTGCATTATATAGACCGGCCACTACGGTGGAAAGTATTATGAGTATATTGCGCAATATTTATTTTTGTAATCTTTCTTTTAAGTTTTACAATTTAAAAAAAAAAAATGTTTGTAATAGTTTTTTCCTTTCATAAAAGTTCAGAACTTGTTAAAATAATAATTAGTTCGATGATGATTCAGCAACGGAGTATTTGTATAAGAAAAAAAACACCAAAACTTACAAAAGATAAATATATCTTTTATCTTCTAACAAGGAGATTATAATACATATATTTAAGTATGATTGCTTTTAGTGTTATAGCGAATTTCATAAAGTTGGTTTCAAAATCGTTAAACGCCACCTATACGTTAAACAGTAGGTGTAGGTATTATTAATATTTAAAATATAACAATAATACATTTTAATGAACTTTTCCGGTTTGATTCGCGTTGTAATCATTAATTATGTCAATTATGACGACATAAACCCTTTACATGGTTAAAATTCACTTTTTTTCACATTATTCGGCATTCATTAAAATCATACAATGGCCGATGCCTATGGAAAATATACGATAAGCACCTATTTATAGTGAGACAATAGCGCGGTATTGTATATGCATATAATGCGTATATTATAGCCGCACGCAGTTTCGAAAGCGAATTTCTAGTGGTTTGCATATTTTTTTGGGAATAGTCGGAATAATTTATGACATTATACGGAGGTATAGCAAATGTTAAGGATTCTTACATGTTTACATAATCTCGATATTGGTATCATATCAGTCGGATATGTGGAATGACAATATGTTTTCCGACGAACTCATGTCATGATGTGGAAAACCAATTACATTACTCGGCGAATACTACATAACTATATTATTATGTTGTATTTTCCTTTTACGTATTAGACGAATATCACTGATTATAGAACATGTTATAACGATGGAGGGTCCCGGAGAAATACCGTGGTTCGCGCTGCACAGGAAAGCGGGGTGGCGGAAATGACTTCCGATCGGAGTTCTAACGCCGTCGTCGTCGTCGTCATCGTTTCATCGTGTTCGTCGACATGGGAACGGAATAATTTAATAATAATAATGATATAGTGTATATAAGTCCCGAGCCCGGTTCAACGTTGTTATCCGTCCGCCCGTCGCTCCGTCGCATATATCTTCGGATAATAGTGCAGAGCATTGTAGTACTGCGAATATAATATTATATACACTGCGACTGTACATTATATGTTATACACTATCTCTGCTTACATCGCAGGCCCGTCCGCGTATCCGTCGTCTTGACGTGACCGTGTCCTTGATGGCGTTTACGCGTCGTTAAACACGGCGGACGGACGCACGAGATCTCCGCGGACTGTGACTGCCGGGCAGCTATTTTATTGGGTCGATCACGTGCGAATGGTCGGCAATCGAGAGGACGCAAACGACGTACGCCCGGCGCGGGTTATAATAATATACCCACCCACTTCGGTTCACTCTAAAAACTGGCACTAACGAAATGGCACAATATGTAATATGTATTATACGCGGTATCTGCGGTGTGCGTTTATTGATTATTATAAATTGTTGTTATTAAAAAATTCGATGATTTTCACGCGAAATTATTACCGAACTCCCGCAGCGTATACCGGCGAGTTCCTTTATGAGGACGGCGAATAGTGTTTATTATTATCACACGGTCGTGTAGACTGGTATACGACCGCGGCGGACGTATAGATCAATATTTAAAAACGCGCACACGCCCACCCAGGAACGCTTGGCTTCCGAAAAGCGTGTAAAAAAGGGACGAGTCGGCATCTCTGGCGGAAATGATGGTGGTGCAGCACCTGCATCAGTCTCATCGTCATGGATTGCAGCAGTCTGCGCACAATGATATATCGTTCGGTGCTAACGCGGCCTACGATTTCAATACTGCACCTGTGCTCAAGCACGCGAGTGTACGAATTATTATTACAATGTTATTATGTGTGCGCGCGCGTACGCGGAGAGAGCGTTGCGGTGGCGGAGGGACGCCAGAGAACGGGGAGGGGGGGGGGAAATACAAGCCGAGCCCGCGCGCTTCTTTGAGGTTTAAAAATAAAGTCGTAAAACACTCGCGGGCGGCGTCGACTGTCCCTCCTAATAGACTCGTAATGACTATAATTATTATTATCACCGGCCATAGGTGACGTATGCGATTGTTTAGCGCTGCCAACACGAAGACGACCCGCCCCACCTCCGCCGCCGTGAAGTATATTATTATTATGTGTATAAACCTATACAATATGCTGTACACCAAACACGAGCCAAAATTACACGCGTTAATTATATGCAACGCGTACCGACGGAAATCTCACGAATTTTATCGTCGCGCCGAAGCGGTCACACACCGTGGGACGACGACGACGATCGCTAACCCGTGTTACATGCCCACCGCGGCCACAGACCGCGACAGCACTCGTCAGCGACGAAAAACAATAAACATCGGTGGTCGCGCAGCAGAGTGTTCACACACGTATGTCATGATTATGATTATTGCGCGCACACACACACACAAAATATTATTATTATTATGATTACATTCGATCGTCAGACAAAAGAGACTCGTGTATACACGAGATTACACGCGCACACACACATAGCAGCAGACGTGGCAACCCTAGACTCGGCTCGTTGTTATACTACGCACACTTCGCCCCCCTCACGCGTTATAATATATTATAATATCTATGTGTATAAACGCTGTATAATATATACCGACGCATGAATGCGCGCACTCGCACTCAAAACCCACACACCGTTCCCTACACGCGCATAATAATAATAATAATAATAATAATACTTTTGTGCGTGCGAGTACAACCCTCTCGGCCGAGATTTCCGCGAAACGACACGATTCTACCGAGTGAGTAATTATTATTCGTCCGGTCGACACTGCAGCCGGGCCGCCATTGTCCGACGTCCCGACGACCCTCGTCGTCGTTGTACCACCAAACATACTATATAGTATACCTACATTACAATATTACATATCATACACATTGCGGACACGCATAACATTATAAATGAATATAATGATAGTTATTATATTTTGACGCGTATACAATAATTATACATGCATATGTTATATTGTGTCGCGAGATGACAACTTTCCGAAGCGATTTATATGGAATAAGGGCGTGCGTGATGAATTGTCGGCGACCATCCCGAAATCGGCAGCCAGCGGGCAAGCGAGACTTTTCGGAGTCGAACGCGGAAGCCGACGGGGCCGAACGATGAGGAAATCGATATAATGGTACTTGCGAGCGAAATCGCCGGAAGTCGCGTATATATGATGTGTGCGAGCGACGAGACGCCGACGGTCGGATCTGACGCGCCTGCGGATCGATTCGGGGCCCTGCGACACCACGTCCTGCGTGTATATAATATATATATATTTTAGGCGACGACCACGCCACACGCTGTCGTCGGGTGGCATACGACCATATATGTGTGTGTGTGTGTGTGTGTGTTATACATGGGGGAGTGAAAAAATAAAACAAGGGTGCGAGATTAAAGTGGAAAGCCCGAGGGCGGATACGCGCTCACACTGCACTGTGCAGGTATATTTGCACCGGCCTAGTGTGTCCGTCCGCGCGAAGACATATATATATATACCTACGTGTATGCATTACAATATAAGCACGCGTGTGTGTGTGTACTCTACTCTTCCCCGCGCGCGCCATATGGAACGGCTCCAAAATACAGTCGGACGCAGTAGTTTCGAAACAATGGAAATACGCACAAAAGAGTTCATATAACCACCGCCACCGCTTTCCACATATATAGTTAATGTGTGGGGGGGGGGTCCGGAGATGGAACTATGGCAACTGGGGAAGGGATGACGGTAGCCAGAGGGGCGGAATGATTAGGAGGATGGAGCGAGAGAGAGGGACCGAGAGAGTGAGTCAGTGAAAACTCGGGTCGCGAAATATGTTTCTTTTGTCCGGCCACTACGCCGCGACTGTATGCCTACTCGCGCCGTCATTGTGTTCTAACGACACGCATACTTCACGGAAAGTCCGAAGTAATTCATTGGACCGTTTAATGAAATCTTATAGGTATATACCTACGCGAAATGCAATCATTAAACGAAAAGCATACCTAACAGAAACCTGGGGGGAAAAAAACGGATAAGATACATTTTGCTGTAATAATATTGCACAGCAGCTGCTGCACGGGGCCGCGGCGGATAAAAATACCGAGAGAGCTTTGGTCCGCGATACACGATAACTATAACGAATAATTTACCCACCACCCCTTGAGCATAGGGTAAAGGTCGTTTTCATTTTTCTCGGCGTGGCCGAACAATAAGAACTCTTGTGAAAAAAAAAAAAAAAACTATAATTTAACAAATTCAACGATACTAAACGCCTTCTTTAAACCCCCCTGCGCATCACAATAAGACGTTTTAATTGCTAAAATTCGTCACGAGATTTTCTTTTAGCAACCCGATCATTGTTATTATAATTATCATCACCAAAGCGTTATTTTTCGTCCCGCCATAATAACTTCGTTAATACCCATATTATATAATATATAATGTATTATCAACGGGCGTCAACAGTCGTTCTCAGACGTGAATTTTCAGCGGAGAAAAATAATAAAACAGTGTGCGAAACGATTCCCGCGATAAATGTACGGAATGAACAATCGGCTAGGAGTTGGTAGGGTGCTGGGGGGGGGGGGGAAAGAAATTGAAAGTTCGCCAAAATGCCCACTTATACAGTATATATTATTATAATATTTCATGATACTGCTCGCACGAAATCCGTTCGCAATTTGTACTCGAAATTGCACAATAATAAAAGCGTCTCACCATGGGGTCGGGTGAAACCCGTGCAACGGTTTACTAGAAGATTATAATACACGTCGCTGCATATGCGCAGACTTGTGGCGAGCGTTTATTGTAAGTTGACAGACGAGAGAGGATATTCGAATACGCGGGCACGCACACGAAATATTTTTATAAGATGTATAATTCAGGCACAGTACAATTTATTTAAAATATAAACATAATAATATCGTCAGCGGCCCACGCAAGACGGTCGCGTCTTTGGCGCCCGCGCACACGTGTTACGGGCGCACACGATTAATTATTCGGAAACGTCGAACTCTCGTCTGTATGTGTACTAATTAATGTCAAGGATATACACGCCACAGCCTTCGAGCCGAGGCATTTCTCCGCGCCATTTATCATGACCGTAAGACGCGCGTAATTGGTATCGGGCCCGTTCCTTCGCCGCATTCATAAACACGTGTACGCGTCGCGGGCTCCGAAATTGTTTCCCCGTCTCACACCACAACTATGATATAATATTATTATTATTATGTTGTGACACGGTCGTCGTCGCCGGAATCGTCGGGGCGGTCACGGCGAGCTTATAATTAGGACCCGGACACGTCGGGTTCCGCGAGAAAAACGCCCTCCCTCAGCCGAGTTTTTAAAATACGCACTAATACCACCGAATACAGCAAAATAAGCTGCCAGTAAATTATTATAATGAGAGAAAAGAAACCGAAAAGTCGTCGACTGGCGCGCCAACCCTCTATATATAGTCGAAGAATATTACATTTTCACTCCAGATGACAGTCTCGCCTAAAATATAATGATATTATACATGACAAAAATGATAAGAACATTTATTTATATTGTATTACTTTTAATTTACAATTCATAGTTATACTTTACAATTTTAAATCTCAATAAATGTTTTTTATTTAATTTAATTAAAAAAAAAAAAAATTACCCGAGATTATAATTTTGACTTATTTGGTTAATGGATTCAAATGATATGATGAGTCGCAAAGTGCGAGTCCAATAACCGCGACTACTTTACTATATATATATATATATATATTATATACTATGGTTGTACGTATGTGCGGTGGTTATGTAATCAATGGTAATATTATCGTGCACGACAAACTTATAATGTAATAATATATTTTATTATATATATATATATATTGTATACCGTCGCCGCATATTGCCAGCGTGTGCCGAAACATGTAACACGGTTCCGAGGTGCATTAATATTATAAAGTACTTAAATGCGTTCACGCGATCGTTGTGTGTTTATGCAGTAAAATATGTTACGTTATGTACCTATACGTATATTACAATAATAATCTCCAGATATACATAAGCGCGATTTCCCACGTGATATCATGGCGTATGTAAAAGGGTGGGGGGACGGGACGTGTGTTAATATTATTAATACATTATTAAGTCCGACGTGATTAAATAGTTATACCCGAGATAAAAAATTATAATGTATACAACATACGTATATTATGAATATTTTATTATAAGAAAACAATAATAATATTCACGGTTAACCACCCGATTAACGACGCGAGCCAGAGATTAAAACGAATTTTTTTCCTTCAAACACATCGTCGTCTCGTCAATAAATTAACTCTATTTTACGGACACGCCGAAGGTGCTGCAGGTATACCGCGCAAGTGTGTCATTTATGTGCCTGTTCCTGCACCCCGTCGACAATATATTATACTCGAGTTGTTCCCGATCTGCACACGTAATTCAGTTGCATACAATGCCATAATATGTTCATCATACACGACCGATGCAGTATGTATTGTATAGACGATTTATTATTGCAATAATAACTTTAGCGCGATGCACTCTTGTATGCAGTTTATGTAGTAAGACATGATGTTCTGTAGTGATGCGCTTTTGCATAAACGCAGCTTTTACCATGTTTCGGTGCGCATAACCTCTCGCGGTGGTCGATTTGTCGGGAAATGAAATAAATTACCGCAATAACTGCAGCAGCGACTCGAGCGGAGCACCAGCATTATATATATATATATATATTATGTAATAATATAACATAACGGTGGGTGTATATAATATATAACAGGAAGCCGATTTCCCGTGCGTTTTCACCTCGCGATGAAACCGAGCGGAAAAATTTTTCCGAAGGTCTGCCTATATAGACGCGATGATGTCCTCTCATGCGATCACGGCACATTGTTTACGTTGACGCGTGACGGGCGTAAACGATTCAAACGAGTCGATACTCCTAGAGAACTTACCCGCACCACGTACACACACATACAAACACACACAATGTATACTTTGTTAAGTTTATTTTTTCTCTCTTTCCCGACGCTCGCGCACGCGGATACAAGAGGCGTGTATATTATATATAAATATAAACGACAGCGACGTTATATAATGCTCGTATAGTCCCGAACAGACGTCGATAAATCAAGTGGCAGACGAGGCGGGCGGTTATTCGAACCTTCAACAAATCCCGAATCGACGATATGTGTACATATTTTATGGACCGGACAGGTGAGGCGATACGACCCTTATTTTTAGAAAATCGCCCCATTAACCGTAGTATTACACGCACGCTCCGCGCAGATGTATAAATTAAATTATATTATTATGTCGTCGCGACGAGTGTATATTTAGCGTCGTCGAGTGCAGGGCCGCTCCGGCTATACAGCTCACCCGATTGCAATGCACTTATCTTGCGACCTCCGGAGAAAAGAAAACATCGATCACCATGTGTTCCGATCGGGCCGCCGCTGCAGTCTGCTGACAAAACACGAAACGGTATCACTGCGCAACGACGGTGCGGCATAAATATATTTATAATAATAATACGTAATGTATATATATATATATATGTACAAAAGTTCCAGTCTGCAGAAATTCATTGTCTACGTCTACATAGTAAATATATATATATGAGGCGATGATGGTTGTCTAGGTTGATCCCTGCTGTCAACGTGTATGCGAGGGTTTCGAACGTTTCGAACGTTTTCAATCGCCCAAAGGATGTGCGGTCGATTATCCTTTGTGTTCACGATAACTATTATTCGGTGAAATAGCAGACCATAGAGCGAATGAGTGATGGATACATGATACATACCTATATGGTAAATACGCGCATGCGTATAAATCGAGAGTGCAAAACGACTACCTATGTATATATATATATACATAAAATGTATGTACATATATATAGACAATCATGTCAGAGTATCAAACTGATACGAGTGCCGAGTGATATGTGTTCACGTTATTAATTATATCAATATATATATGGCATACGCGTTTATAACATATACGCGCGAATCGGATGCGGAAGGTGAGCGGTTAGGATGAGATATATATATGTATACATATAGAATGATGTTTGCGATTCGCGTTGTCGAGGTTTTCGTGCGTGCGGTGGCGTGGTAATGAACGGTGGGGGGGGGGGGGGTTAGTTTACAGGGGCGGACGAGGGAGACATAGGCCGGGCGTGCGCGAGAGAGATAATTTTGATGAAACTCAACTTAGTGGTTTTTCGCGAAGACGAGTGAAAAGTATGGGGAAGCTGCAGGGAACGAGGAAGACGAGACCCTTTACGGCTTTGCCTTGTACATCAGCGTATATACCACCAAAATATGCATATCCTTTGCTCTTCCCCCCCCCCCCCGTCGAGGTGACGACCGTTTCTAATTTCCGGAACAGCGGGAAATTTCTTCGTGCACACGCCACCGTCTGCATCGTGAGTTTTTCGCGCTTTGTATACGTTTATTGAATATATATATATATATAAATATATACACGATACTTTGTTGCACTATACAATTACTTAATGCACCTACATATATATTAAATATTATACAAAGTGAGCTGCACTGCTAAACGTCATTATTAAAAACGCATGGAGGTATATATATATATCTATATGAAAAGATGCTAGGCGTGTATGCATGCGAACGCCGATCTCCCTCCACCGCTCCGTCGACTAAACCCGCCATGAAACTTACAGCGTGGATCACCGCCGTCTGCTTGTCACCCTCCGACAGGGAAAATTGAAATATTTCATCAGACGAATTGCATAATATGCACCGCAATAGGTCTGCTTTTGACATGAATGATATTGAATTTGCCCCGTGGATTCGACCAATCGTGCAGTGCACCTTTATACTTTATTATATGACCATCATATATAACACGCTTTTTTTGTCATTGATGTGGATGTGTGTCGCTGATGGGGGTTTTACAACGCGTTATTATGCTCACACGGTAAATATTGATATTATTAACATTAATATAATATATTTTTCATCTCTATCACCTCTCTCATAAGGTTTCAAATCGATATGCAGTCTACTGCAGTCGGTTTTAATTTCTGCAATATTGCGGTTTATCGACATACCTCATAAGCGGGTATTCTGATTTCAATTTCATATAAGACGTAGGTACCCTACTTATTGATCTTAATATTGTTGCAAAATATCATCGGTTTATTAATTGTCGTCTGATTTGTAATAATTTGATTTTAAACATAAGAATAATAGTTTTTTTTTTCGATTTAAAACACCATTTTTACATTTTTAGATTCCAATTATGTGTTGATTATTATATTATAATGATTAAAAAATATATATAATTTGATATTAATTTGGATCTCTTTGAAGTTTCTCATCGTTTTTTTTTTTATTGATATTTAAAATGTATTCAAGCCCTAATTTTCTCTCTCTGCGTTACAGGACCTCGTACACAATCTAACGGGCTGGTTGATGAAAACTTATCAGTTTCGGGTTTTGACGAAAAACGCAGGTAAATGTGGGCGGCGAGGCTTCGTATATTCCAATTTAATATATACACAAGCACATATATATATATATATATATATAAGGTACGGTTGACTGCGCATGTACAACAGTGGTATAATATATGTATACTATTATTAAAGCAAACTTCAATTTAGTAACTTCACGAGACTCCGTCGCCGCCCTCGGCGTGACGTGTAATTTATATAATATAATATATATACGCGGTTTATTAATATTTTCACATTTTGGTTTAATAAAACAAACTTCTATAGTTTAATATAACGTTAATAATGATGCGACCACGCTATAGCGTCGAAAAGACGAAAGATGGCGGTGGCAGAGCTTCTGTAGATTTCGCGACTTCCGCGTGCAGCCAAGCGCAAAAGACGTTTAATTTCCGAACTTATTCAATAGAACGCGGCGGACGTAAACTCGGTCGCTGCATCGCGGTTTGGTGTGTTACTGATGCCGGGTTGGCGGCGCAAAAAAACCAATCCCAATGTGAGTTTGAAAAACAAAAAAAATTATACGTTATTATAAGAAATGTTACGTGACGCGACGCACTTGCAGCGACCATGCGGCTGAAACAAAGTTGCAACTCTCGGCGGACAAACTGTGCTACGCATGTAATAATATCTGTATACATGGTTTGCCGTTATAAAGTCTTAAAAACCACGTCAAAAACATGGCCGCGTGGTTTCGAAGGATTTAATACACCTCTGCGTGTTCCGAGTGAGTAATTCACAGGCGTCGGCCGCGGACACGGTGGTAGGGGCGGTGGTGGCGTGCACCCGCCGCGAACGAGCACGCCAACTCCAAGGGGTGGGAAAATTTTTCTTACGGGTCGTCGCCGGAGTGGCGGCGATAAATTTGATAGAGATTTATTATACAACAGCCCGGCGCTGTGTTATCGGTGTTTTTGCCGTTTCCTTGTGGACCGAGTTTAACAGCTGTGTATACATATATATTATATTGTATACCGCGCGGTTGTACAAAGTTGGTCGGCCGAAAAGCATTCCTTGGGGCGTACGGTGACCAATAATAATGGTGGACCGTTGCTGTCGTTTTACTATTACACAATTTATGCATTATACGCACGTTACACGCCCGGGGTCGCGGGTCGGTTCGGATATCCCGGCTTTTGCCGCTGCAGCAGGAATTCCGCACATATAATACGATGTTATACGAATAATTATAAAGGGGGCAACTGTAATAAATCGCCGCAGCTGACTATTATGACTATTACGCGCGCACGAAAAAACAGCGATCGTATCATACCAATAATACTGTCTTTATCTGAAGGATATGTCGCGTGTACATAATACGATGCGGACACGCGTGATGAGCCCGCACGGTTATAGCGCCATCGGACCCGAAGCTCTTACGTTATATGTAGCCGGCCGTACCGATAATTTTCGGAAATCGGAGCGGTGGTGCGAGCCAACAATAATACTACGGCGGCGGACGACCGTGCACATCATTTATTCATTGGGCCGAATAATATTAATTTAATGCGTAATATACTGCACGCCGGGAGGAGTACCGCGGTTGTAATAATATTGTTTTTATTTGCATTGCGGTGACATCGGTGGGACAATGCGCGCGGACTGAACGAGTGCGCCGCATCCCGTTAAAAGCGTTTTCCGGTTTTGGCCATCGTTCATAATCGCAATCGGCGTACATCCGTCACACGCGCGGGGGTGTGTGCACACTCGTAATAAGTAATGCACCCCCCTTCTCCTCCCGTGTGAACTTTACCCTCCGACCGCACGCCGTCATACCGACACTCAAATAACGGTCGCACTATAAACAATTTTAGCTCTATACACTTGACAGCAATAATGTTACGCGTGCAGTATAAATAAGTGCAGTCAATCACGAAATACGTATATACATATAGTGTAATATATAATATTAATATGATACGCCATCGGCCATCTTATATGTATATGTGTATGATACAAAGCGATAATAATAATAAACAAGACCTTTCAACCACACACACACACAATATAGTAGGTACTATGTGTAGACGCATAATATTGGTTTTGGAACGTTGGCAAAAACAAAACACTTGACAGACGAAATGGTCACATTGTGATGTTCGATGGACAAACAAAACAGAACCGCCGCTCTGCACCGTACGACCTGCACTGCTGTAATTTAATATGTCAATACATGCAGTCTCTTTGATGTGGGTTTACTTAACGTTTTGATAACAATATTCCGTGCAACGGACAATCACGTGACCTAGACAGTATCGTATTTCCAAAAAAGCGCGTAAGTATAGCGTTTTTCGTGCGAACATCATAAGACCATTGTATCACTATCACGATTGTTCAAAAAACGCTCACGTGTCGATTTTTCTGCTGGAACACAATAATTGACCACCGAGTACCTCTATATACGAATGTATTATGATTATTACTACACGCGGTTCGTATAGGTATTTACGCAATAGCAATTACAATAAATGTTTAACCGACGATTTCGGTAGAAATATTATTTACTAACAGTTTATACAGAATAATAATTTTTGTAGAGCGTTCGTATAAAACCATAAAGGTACGTCGAGTGTGTTATTGAGATATCACTATAATCTTATATGGGACACTTATAAATAGACGGTTGGCTGAAGCAGCCGACTATATCAGAAACGACGTTGATTATTTTCATTCAAAAATAATAAACAAAAAAATGTTTTTCTTTTGAAAACATGTTTGGAAGATTGTCGACTTTCTTATACGCGATGTCACGCATACAATATTGCGAACAAAAACCACAGTTAATGCTCTTGGAAACGAAATCGAACATCGAACAATATTCGTCTAGTCCGAGACACGTAAACACGAGCATACATTGTACCTGCATAATAGAATATATTATTATCTGGTGAAAAATTCCTTAGGAAACCGTGTTTCCCGGAAATACCTAAATATTTCTTAGCTACACTTCAGCCATAAATTATCTTATAATATTATAGTTTGCAGTGCATGATATTTCCGGAGAAAGGTATGAAAATGTAAAAAAAAAATGTTTGCTTTCAGATTATCTTATATTTTGTTGATACAAATGTATATTATATTATGTATGTTATAATGTTATACGGCACGGCTGCTGAATAACGGTGACGGTCCGGAAAAATTGCCAACCCGACCGCACACGGACGATAAAACACCGCTCTATATATGTTTCAGGGCGGACATCGGTATGTACATATATATAATGGCACGGTCGACGGCGGAGGGTGATTTCATTAGAAAAAAAAATCGGATGTACACACACACACACACACATACGCGAATGCCTGCATGTATATACTTCCCGCTGTTGGCGACGGGTTTTGTAATGTTGTTCCGGTTGTTGGGCACACAGCGGCACACCGGAAGTCCGTATATATATGCGCGCATAAACATAACATGTATATTGTATTCTATATCAGCGTTCGCGTTTACTACAACATATCATATATATATATATATATATATATATATATATATATAAATGTAATATGTGTATTATTGTGTAGACGGGCGGCCGACGGTCAACCATCGAGGAAAACTTTTGGTTAGATATATATATTATGTATATATATATAAACGCGCATAAATCAAACGTCGAGAGTTTGAACAAGCACGACAAAAATCTGAGTTGGTGTGCATATATATATATATATATATATATATATATTATAAACGTAGTGCTCTAAATGCGCCACAACCTAGCAGTATATATGTAACGTATTTCCTGCAGACGTTTATGTCTTATAACAAGCAGCACCAAACACGCCATGTCACACATACACACACTGACACAAATGTCAAGACGCCGGAACCGTATGAGACGACGTCGCTTGAGATCGTTCTGTCTTGAAAACGGTATGGTTTTTTATGCATTAAATAATATCATATTGTTATATTATGTAGGACGAGTTGGGAGGTTTCGAGACCACGTAGAAGGTTTGTCAGTCAGTCGGTTCGAAAAATAACCGACGACGATGAGTGATCGAAAGAATCAGAAACTTTGTTTGGGGACATTTTCGTTGAGTCGATACGATTACTGCTTCCTTTCAATATTAAACGAAATTCATATTAATCAATGCTATTATAATATATGTTTAATGGACTAAACTCGACATCGTTTGCAGGATGATAAAATATTATAAAACAGACTATACTTGGTCTTAAACTGCTGCAGCCAAAGGTAAGACGTCCGTCCATAAACGCATAAATATTTTCATCGTCATTATACATTATCATATATATGATACAACAATATATATGATATATATATATATATATGATACAACAATATTGTTGTGAAAAGGCACGCGACGAGCGATGAGGGGTGGCGATCGAGTGGTTTCGATGGTGAAGAGGGTAGTAGGGAAGCCGTGACAGGGTATATACAGGAAACGGGGATGGAACTGCACGCCAACGACTAACGTTGGCAGTCATCCGAGTTGGACGATTTCGTTGAAAAATATTATACGCTCAATCCGAAATCATATCCTTTCGCCGACCTGCACTGCCGCGGCAGATCCTGTTGCAGCTGCACTGTATACCTATATGTATACACAATGAAGAAGCTCTAGACATCAACCAGTCACTTGACAAAGAACACGCTGTATACCTACACTAATTTTCACGCACACACACACACACACACACACACACACACACCAAACTGTAATATAACAGCTAGGTTTTTGACAGTAATAAATCACCGTGGCGATATATATCATAATATCGTTTCTCCTCTAATAATAATGATGATGATAATATTAGTCGTCTCCTCCGAGTCTCACCCCGCCCGAGTAGTATAAAGTATAAGCAAGTACATGTTATATTATATACATAGAGTGAGAGAGAGAGAGAGAGAGAGACAGACGTACAGAATGAGAAGGGCGTGCATTATCGTTATATCCTTTGAGAGTTCCGCGAGAGTGTGTATAGTTACTTCATAGCAGGTTACACATTATTATTATTATTATTATTATATATATATATATATATATATATATATATATATATATATATATATATATATAAAGGTGTATCATATATGCCGTGAACCCGTGATATCTGCTCGCCTCACACTGCAAAGTCGAGTGGTGGCACTCCAGCGGTAATGAAAAAACTGAAATTAAAAAAAAAAACCAAGAAAAAAACGGAAGAAACACCTGCACACCGCAGTCTAAGCAAAATATATAGTTTCGGATGCGTCGCGCGAGAATTTCACTTATACACATAATTTAAGCATATATATATATATACAAGTATGGCTGATATTATATACGAGCAGCATTATTGTATACACTGAACACAAGTGGGTACATATGATATATTATAGTACATTTACGCGTATTATAATATAATATGTACCTACCTATAATAATATAATATTGTCGTCTCGCCGTCTAATTATTCCCTGAGCGCACGCGGTGAGTTCGTGATGTGCACTGGTATTTTGAAGTAGGCGACGTTCTTTTTATTTTTCACGTCAAAAAACCTCATCACGCTCTGACCAATTATTACACACCGCGTAGTGCCTATATATTTCGAGAACACGATTTTATATTAAAAATATTCATTAAAACGCGTATGGTGTAATATAATAACATCGAATTCTCGATGCGACCCGATCGTCGTCACCGAAGCAGTACCTATACTCTGAGCACTTACAATATAACAATATACAACTGTTGACGTTCCTCCACGTGAGATACGAATTTTTTTTCGCTTATTAATTATGGTTATCGTCCTATTCGTTATTATTACATCATTATTATTTAATATTTTTATTATATGATTTATTCACGTTTTCTGCACGATTAGTAGTCAGCGTGTACGCACGCGATGCTACCGGATTTATAGGAAGGATGTGTGGGGGGAAGGGGAAGAGACGAAACCATTAAATATTACATATAGAGTTTGGCACGATACACGTTAAACATTAAATGATCGATATAATTAAAATCAATGATACAAACTACGCCACACGATTTAATGGTATTGATATATAGATGTATTGTCTATCATAAATTACTATATTATATTCGATTTGCCATAGTTATTGTTACAATAATATAATTAACTAATAAAAAAAGAAAGATACTCGTATATTATAAGACCGAAACAAGCAATTTCCAAAACACAATTGTTATCTGTAATAAACGAGTTTACGCTGTCTATATTATATAACATGTCATTCGAACAAAACCCATGTCCTCAAGCCAACACCTCCTAAAAGCTGTACAATATTTAGGTACCTGACGCCATAACGACAGCATCAAATGATAAGCGTACTTTTTCAAAAGGTTCAAAGCACAGTCCAGAATGAATTTTTTCAATTTTTACGCATATGAAAAAAAAAACAGTTTAAATAGTTTATAGTCAATTTAACGAACCCCTAAAAAATCTGTTTGTTATTTGTTTGTAAGCCCAGTTTATTGTGCGCAACATCTGATTCGCACTGCAGAAAAAAACTATTTTTTGTCCATATGTGCGAACTATATTATGTCGTTACTGCCGTCCGACAATCGGACGGCGAGTGAAGAGTGTGCAAACTGCAAACCTATACCTAATATTATAAAATATTACACTTTGTTATAAGCTTCAAACCAGACACGACCGTCTGCGACTTGGCATGGGCATACCATACCGACCCACATATATATTATATATCGACCCTTCACCGATGATGCCGCGACGAACGACTTTATAAATTGCAGGCAAGGCGTAGTCGTTTCACGCTGGCCTACATATTATACAGCGAGGAATTATCGCGTGTGTATGGAGAGGCATATCCGAATGGAAGCGAAAGTCTCGGAGGGACGGCGGGGATTGGCTGCGCGGTGTGCGTTGTTTAACATGCTTTCACGCACACATGATTTACACTCCAGTTTTACATCCCCTAGGCGTGCATGCAAAGCTTTACGCATTTTTTTTGTTTTATGAAAAAAAAAAAAAAAAAAAAGGTCTTTAAAAACGAGTAGCCGTTTTCCTAGGGAATTTTTATTTCAACATTTTTCGTGGTGTGTATGTGTGTACTGCGTATACGTACACACTCCTTCACACTTACGAGCGCGCTCTACAGCAAACTCCACGGGCACGAACAATAAAATAATATATAATAATGTGAACGCAACGACGTCGACGACGTTCACTCGTTAAAACCATTCGGGGCAAAGCATTACGCGCGGCGTACACTGCGCGGACGTTAATCTCGGTCAGAGAACACGAATTATTAAATATTGCATAACATAATAATATGTGACTACTGAATATTATCGCTATTGCCGCGACACTCTCGTCGAGACGGTATGTTTTTCGCCGTCTCGTTAATATTATTACAACACGGGCCCAGCCGTTTAAAGTGGCGGTTCAAACATACAATATATACACTTACACAGCTTAACAAAAAAAACAGTTTAGGTAGCCCGAGTATAGGTACGACGTTCGATTAAGTGTGCAGAATATAAATGTTAAAAAAAAAACATATTAATACGTGATGGGTACGCAGATACCGCGTGATATCCGCCGCGTGGACTTTTAAACCGAAACGTTTTCCTGTATAACTGCAGTATTGACGCGAAACAAAATGTACCGATCGAAATTGTTAACATTGTATAATGCTATTTATGCACGCATTCGGTGCAAGTCGTTCCCCAGAGAGATAAACACGCGCCCCACACACATGACCTCGTCGTGTACCCGCCGACCCTTCCTGCCACACACCTCCATGACCGACGCCTCAACGACGCGCTTTAAAAACAAAATTATAATACAATTTATAATTTATCGATCGACTGCGGCCAGCCGATTTGTGTATACAGATATAGGCGGGCGATGTATAATATATAGTTGCACACTAGTACCGCGACGAGGGATATCGCTATACCATCACATGACCCACCAATAAAAACAAAACAGCGTTAAAAAAGAGCACCAGGGACAGTTATATTTTTCATGGATTATAATAATAAATACGAGTAACTCTCAAACAACAACTCGAGGCATGCCGATTTTGCCACAGTTGGATCTCATTGGATATAAGTATATAACTATATGGAGTAGGTCAAGTTAGGTATAGTATTCGCGTGGTCGAGTTGACATACGATATTATTATAATCTACTGATATGACGTATACATGTTGAAGTCGTGTTACGGTACTGAGGCGGAAGTGCAGTGTTTATTTCTCGTATGACGCGTGATTATATTTCCGATTTAGTCGCATAGATACACGGAAAAAGGAAACTGATCGCATTTTTTCCAACGAGTACGTTGAGGCAAACAAATCGCAAATTCCAATAAAAATCTGTATGTTATTACATAGGTAACCGGTGAAATTAAATAAACTATATAATATGTATCCTGCACAAGCATCAATTGATCTTCTACACGACAATTTCGTTTGTTTTATCATCTACGAACGACGATCGAGCGCACGTTCAAGTCGGTTAGTAGTCAACAATAATACATTTTAAACGGTTTTATTAAATTTTTTAATTTTTAACTTTTTAATTATTTTGACATAACATACAAAAAATTATGACAAACAAGAGATCAGGTCCAAAACAGCCACCGCTCGCGATCACTTATAACTACCGTGGTAGTGTAGGATAGGTAAAACGGAAAAACGAAAATTTGAGAAACGATAGAGTCGAAACGCCCAAAGACCTCTTACAGAGACCAAAGACTATATAAACGGGTTTTCTACGGAATCGATAAATATGCACTGCTGCTATTTAATTCTGTATCGAAAAAATTGAGTTCTAATCATTTTATCAAGAGTGTCGACAAATTATATTATTTTTTTTTAACGTTGTCGGACGCATAATATATTATTTAGGTGATTCGCGACACAAGGTCGTATTGATGCGTTGTATTTAATACAATATGACGACTGACGAGTACGTCGAGTACCAAAATCCATAAAACGTCATTATCGTAAATCATAAAGAGTGAGAAAAGTAGTGAGACTCCGCGACGGTGATAAAATCGAATCCATCGCTTAGTGTACCTCCAACATTTGAAAACGATATTATTTATTATTAATCGAATAAACGCATTCGTCGGTGGCCATCGAACACGCGGTGACCGGACACGCCGCCGCCGCTGCGTTAATATCAAATATATATAATAAATCGTATATATAGTCGAATGCGGCGTTATTTACGACTTTACGGGCCGGCAGACACGAAAACGGTGCACCCCCCTCCAAGAGCTTTTTTTTACTATTGGTTTTTTTTTCAATATAATTTTCACATTTCCATTCTGCACTCACACACACACACACACACAAAACGAACTCGAACTCGTACAACGCGATTCGTATATTATATTATTATAATAAAGTTGGAAGCCAACGATATACTTTTGTTGACTACCTACTGTTTTATTCCAATATTCTGAGTTTTGAAATTATTATCACGAGTAATTATTTTTTAATATTTTATACATATAAATATATATATAATAAATTATCCACACGTAATCGAAGCTATGGTTGAGAGGTATGGAATCTATGACGTTTTAAAAATAATTATATTGTTTAATAATTAGTATAAGAATTCATAAGAATTTCTTAAATCCAAAAAGTTGTCAGAGTATAAAAAATAGTATATATAACCATTTTATATTCCATATAAAATCATTGTCAAGTTACATAGGACTTTTATTTTTAGAACAGATACATTTTAATAAACGAGAACTGCTCGTATGAGTTTAAATTTAAACGTATCAATATCTTCGAAAAAATCGTCAACTTTTGAATTACTAAGGACTCGAAGACATGGTTTTCATTACTCGTTAAGTATTCTTAGAATTCCAAAAATCATAATTTATGGGCAGTACAAGGGACAGAGGGAAGAGGGAGATGAGTGTTGGCGGTGATGTGTTCGTCTGGATAATGCACACGGATCATGTCCGGTTATTGATATTTGAATGTGCGCTGCGTTATTTTTTCGAGTTCATTTACAATAGTAGGTAGGTATTACCGTAATATCGATTTAGTGGTCCAATAACCGATGGCCACGACGATGGAAAAAACGTCTAATATTATACGAGTAATATATATATATATAGCTGTGTGGTCGGGTTATATTCCTATACGACCCTTATTATATACACGCGTATACGATTTGGGGTAGGAAACTTTTTCCGGGCACCAAACCCTGGTAACCGCGACCACTATACCACCGATACCAGCACACGATGATCGCGATGGATAGTCGTAACGCCGTCGCACCATGAGCAAATGCACGTTTATAGTATTATATAATAATAATAATTTACACGCAGGATGAGATTGGTTTATGTCAATATCCTTTAATGTCTGTACTACAATAACGCGTTCTCGTGTCGGACTCATAACCGTTGTAATTAAATTTTTAATGACGTGTTATATTATATATAATAGTATCGTGATGACGATTGCCGATCGATTTATCAACGGCCGACCTCGATGAACGCCTATAACAATAATATTAATGTTGTGAGTCCTCGCGTCATCTAAACTGCAGGCCGCATAGCGCACGCAGAGCAACATCGAAACGAGCGCGGTTTTGTTTTTCGATATAATGATAATAATAATATGATATACATTGTTTACGTTTAAAGAAAACACCCGACGGACGATACAGTCCATAATATAATATGCATATAGCGCAGTACAGCGGTAATATAGATGGTGCACGAGCGTGGAAAAATTCGTTTCACTGCCATCGACACAGCGCATTTATATAATGGTTACCGCGGTGTAATATTCACGTACCCACTTAAACTTACAATTATAATATGTAACATTACGACGTATGTAAAATATCATCTACCTATATTATCATTATACGCTGCAGCAACACGGTTTGGCAGGTTTGTCGATCGTGGAATTATTATTGTGTTCAGCAGGATACAATAACGGGACAATTGGCGGGGAATTTATTTCTTAATTTTCCATATACATCATAGAATTAAACATAAATTATTTATCCCACTCAACGTGAGTTGAACTACGAAAACCGCAACTACGCTGCAAGTATACGAGCAGCAGCAGCACGGCGGCGGCCACATCACACGAAGAAAACAAGATGAGATTTTCTCCCTATACAATTATATTACGTGCGTGATGTATGCATAGGGACTGTTTTCGGATTTCTGTTAAGTCAGAGCGACATTTCAATTCCAAAATGTCGAATTAAAATTGTTCGACGAGTTCGCAGCGGTCATGAAATAACTCGCAGTCTGTTAGCATATCATATAAACAGCAGATAATTTGTAAGGTTCAGCAGAAATGTTTCAAATAAATTCAGTAAAATTCGGTTATCAACAATAATAGTTAGTTATTGTGTATGAACTGTCAACTGTGACTAACTTCTCGACGTCTAATTCGGAATTAGCCTAGATGCCATACTACACGAAATCAAGTACACTCAAATACAGTCGTCTCAACCGTGCGACTTACACTCATCTATCACACACACACAGAGTACATTGCTTTACTTTATGGTGTTTGCAATATAAAAACGATGCCAACATACATAATATAATTGGCACTGCTGCGTTTGAGCCTGATTCAATCGGCATTTGGACGAAAATAGAAAGTAGTCGTGGTTTTCAATACGTAGGTATCGCATGATTATAATATAATATAATATATCTGTACGAAATATGAAAATCACTAATTATATGATTTTCAAATTCCGCGACGATCCGTTTCTCGTGTCCGTCGCGCCCGAGGCGCTAGATCACAATACATAAATTGTTGTACACACATATTATTCTTAAACGTCGTTATGCTCTATAATATATAAATATATATATAATATACGTGTTCACACAGGTCATTAACTGTATTAACTATGTTAATGAGCTCGCATATTTATTTGTGTGTGCAGCGATCATCATAGATAAGACGCGCTCGCATTTATACACACATATATATATATACACACACGAATCCGGTTAACGATGTCACGAATTGTACACACACTCACACCCGCCCACACACACACGCGCGCAACGTTATTATTAGCATTACTTATATGTATAATATAACATAGTTTCGCATAATTTAAGAAATATTTGCCATATTTACGAGTGTGATATAATGCCACACTATATATTATAATAATGTGCACAATTCGTGGGTAATCGCATACAAGTATATTATATCCGCCGTATGACGTGTGTATAATATACATTTATATAGTATCGTCGTCGTACTATACACAAGATATTATAGTTCCGGTAAAATACATTTGAAAACACCATCCATGTATGAACACATCATTTTCCGCCAGTTACCTATATTGTATAATAGTGAAATGCATTCAACAAATGTCATCATACAATCAAATTTTTTAAAAGGTACCACGGATCAGTGTTTTCCTGCAAAGGGCGTTCCGTGATGTTTGAATTGTTGTGAGTATTCACGTAGATATATATCTCTAATTTATTTGAATATTAATTCAAGTGGTCTGCAACCTGCAGAGTCGTCGCAGCAGTATTGGATTGATAAACAACGTACGCGCGATGTATATTAAAACGACACTGCGTGAGGTATTCGATCGTAAGACAATTTTTTAAAAAACGTACGTGACTTCGACAAAAATTTGGTAAAAATCCACTACAAGTTTTAAGTGACGGCCAGTGGAAAAAAGCGGACTCGTATTAGTTATTGTCGATATGGTTTATAAAATTAATTAATTATTGTTATTTTACGGTGCCAGAAAGAGTTAACACAACCTACCCTTCGGGATGGATATATTTATAACACTCGCTTATTATTTTAATACGTCCTACTCCGAGAGTGCATGAATACATACATTTACAGTAAACACTGCCGTTTTCCTTATAAGAATTAACGTTTTTGAAAAATATATATTTTCCAGTAATCGATATTAAAGACTAAAGTATTAAAAAAAAATAATAATAATAATAAATGGTAAAGTTAATGAAAAAACGTGAAGTGACTAGTTTTAAGAATCGTAAATGATTTTCAATAAAAAAAACCACTCTGTATACCTATATGATTTGATTGCAGGAAAAAACTACATTAAATATTCAGTAGGTATTGACGACTGACGAGGCGCCTTAATGCGAATGTTTGCGTTGGGCTGATCGTTTTCAAAAACTTTTGAATCAGTTCAAACTTCAAAGTACTTATACACACTTATATACATAATCGCATTATTATATTATAAAGGTCGTTTCGCAGACAAAATAATGCGATATTATATGGCAGCACCACGGTCGTGTGACATTATCCGCAAAGGCCGATTAGTCGGCGCGTGGACGCAATCATGTCATTAAAACGTTTGATGGTCAACAGAGCATTTTGCGAATAATTATTATGATTAAAAAGTCTCCAAGTGAAGGTCATTCGGCGTCTATACCTAACCCAAATATCATAGAATTATGTATACATAATATACTATCTATATAAGGTGTATGATGGTGAATTTCGATCGTTGTGAAAACGACCGGGTGGTGTGTCTGATGATGAAAAAGCACGACGACCCGAAAAATAATGATTTATGGCGGACCACACCGGGCGTGTATCTGTGTATCGGATAAATAAAAAAATAAAAAACGTCAAATCCTCATAACATATAATATGTATGTATAATCCAGAAATAAAAGGTAGGCAGCGCGTCCGCTTTTTTCACGGGAGTTTAAATTCGTTTTGTATAAAATAACACGTCCAACTTTTTTGTGTACCTGCTTTGCTATAATATATAGAAAGGTAGTCGGATACGCTCTCCAGAGATTTCGCTTTATATAACTTCGGTATTTGCGCGATGAAATAATAATGTACAACGCAAGCCACACGACCGCCCGGCAGGGAACCGTAAATTCGGGAAAACGCATATTTATTTGCATCAAAATGACCTATACGACGACCACGACGACGGTGAATTCCCATCGCGACGCCACAAAACTATACCGCGGTATAATATATTATACGTTAATGGTACTGTTGTTATGTACCTACCTTTAAACGATGTTTATGGCGGCAAAACAATTCACCCGAGTTGCGTACAAGTCATATGTACCTATATTACATAATATAATACCTATATATTATAATATATATATATATATATTTATCTATTATCCCGCCGATAAATTGACTATATTATGTACCGCGCGTATGGTGTTTATACTTTTTTATATGTAATATATATTTCCAAAGTATTGAAGGTTCGTATATGACAAAATAAACGTAAATTTCAAATGACTTTGTCGGGTTGACTTTAAATAATATATGTATGAACCATTGTAGGTGGCTCACAGTCTGGACGTCACGCCGGGTTAATTTTTTAAGTGAATTAATATTATATTATGATTGGGTATGATACATTGGGTAGTTCCGAATTCGAAATTTTTCAGGTATTTATTTTTATGTGTTTAAAACCTTTTTCCAGATAATGATTTAATATATTGGGCCGTTTCCTATGCAACGAGCGGAAATTTAACATTCATAATAGTTAACATTTCAGTCGTCGGTGTCGCATTAAAATTCCACATTGGTGCTGGAAAAACCCATCAACTCAAATTATATGGGATTTATGGGGTTTTTTTTTCAATAAAACACGAAAAACTCGACGGGATTTCCCAAGATTTGTAATGCGGACGGTTGTATTGTTTGATTTGGCTAAAAAATCTTAGTTGAAAACATGAAAAATATATTCACTTTGTTGTAGAACGCAGTCTTGTGAGTATAATAATATGTAAAACAAAACATATTGCATTTATCGCTGATTAAGTTTGTCAATAAAAATAAAAATTTAAACTAAAACTAACCTCTGAAGCTGTATTATATAAAATAATATTATGAATGTTATTTATATATAATTTACAAAACACAGAAATAATAATTACTTTATGCACAATAATTTTGTATACAGTTATGAATTTTTAGGCTACTATTAGCTATATTATGTTAGATGGTAAACTTGATTATTAATCTCCAGTGTTTTGTCATTGTTTATAAAAAATTTTTTCCCAATTTTCTATGACATTTAATTTGAAATTCAGCATGGACTTGAGCTTTTAAAGCAGTCTAGGTGCAGGGGCCGTAGCGGTTGATTTTCCGACGGTTCTTTTTAATTTAAGTCAGTCGACATGAAATATTATACTATACATATTGCTCTATATTATAATATCATATGGTTTTTTGAGAAAATAATTTTCCGGACGAATATGATTTCCACGACCCGACCACTGCCCTTCCAGGACGACGAGTGTGCGGTGCGTTTGACGACAAATGATAACAATAAAACTAAATAATTATAACGCAATAACTTTAATGCTGCGACATAAACGTCGTAAACAAATTTACATTCGAATGGTTCCGACACATGCCTATATATTGCACTTCCGAGAGATATCCTAAAAATTATTACTGTCACAACCGTCGTCGTCGTCGTCGTTGGGAAGTTATAATGTTATGTTATTACTGATGTTATCATTATAATATGGGCACAGTGCACACGGAAAAGACCGAATCGCACGATGGCGGAGATGCTCGTGATGTGTAAACCGTAAAAACAATAAAATTCGTGTGTGGTCAACGGCGTGGTACATAACCATATAACATGCATATTTATTGTATTATTACATGATTATAGGTATACACGCACGACTCGGGGACGTTTTTGATGTTTTTATATTCGATTCCGTCGCATATTTTCATCTCGTGGTCGTCGAAATATAATTATTATTTTAATTCAAATTTTTTTTTTTTGTTTTCTACCAATCTGAACCATCGTCATTTGTTATTATTCACTTTCTTTTGAAAATACCGTAATGAATATAACCAATTATATAAACGAGTATTTTCAAAGTTATTAAAGTTCAAGACAAGTACGATGGGTACCGTTTTTTACGAAATAAGAGAATAATGCGTATAGGTGATTGTGTAAATCTGTCTATAAATATTAGTTTATGGTAGGTATAGACCTATAATGCGAATCCCCCATTTGTATGTAAAATGGTCCAGTTCGAACCGTGTGTATATACGACTTTTAGCCGTTTTCTGATTAAATTTGACTGGTAAATAAATTATAATATTTATACGGTGCAAGTTTTGATTCTCCCATAATGCTCGAACACGGACAAATACGCGAGTATAAAAATCATGCCATAATATATTAGATTTGTGATGCTCGTAAAAGTTATGGAAAAAATAAAATTATTTAAAGTAGGTAATAATACACCCCTTTAAGTTGGAAATATCGAATCGAATCTCTTTAACGTTACGGCTTTGATCTTTTTTGTCGGATTCGGGATTTGTGCATTTGCCTGCAAATGAAACGGAAAAACATCGCGGAATTTATTCATCGGCGGAATATGCGGCGCAAGCACTAATTTTTTTTTAATAACGTTTAAACGTCAAATAATATTAAAAGGAAATAAAAATGAAGCATAAACAACGGTAAATCCAAAACTCTGATTATGAGTCAATAGAGCATTGTACATTATTATGTTATACAGTTTTCATTCATTATTATAATATTTTTGTTTTGTTTTGTACACGGCTCGTAGATGAAATTAATTATTCGCTGCAGAGGGACAAATGGTGTATAAGTTTTATCATGAAAATTGTTCGACAAGAGCACATCCCAATCAACTGAACAAATTAAGGCTTAAAAACTCATTATTAAAGTATACATTTATCTTTTGTCTTAGACAGCATTATACAGCTCCGAAAAACTTCACTCTGCTGCAGTTTCGATACAATTACTCGGGTTGTACACATTTATATAAATAATAAGTGTATAATAAATACGTCCATATATATATATATATAATATGTATATATGATAATATACAGAGCGTGTTTGTGTTATTATTTAATATTGTATACTTATACATATATATATATATATATCGTACGGGAATAAAACTTTTATTTTGAGCATTATTAATCGCACTGTATATAAGCTCCTGCTCGATGAGCTGACTTGTGCGGATTGGGAATTATGTTTTTCCCTGCCATTTCACTATAGTTAATTACACCGTTATTTATTTATTTTCCGTATCGTCGTCGTCGTCGTCGTAGTCGTTCTTTTGCGAGTATAATCACCGATGATGTCTATCACACGCCGCTATATTATACAAACAACGTAAATGATTGCAATTTTTTTTTTTTTTAACAGATTCTTTTCCTTAAATAATATAAATCGCAGGCCTGTTGATAAATATACATTTTTTTTTTCATTCACTCGCGGAAATCCGCGTACGCCTTTCGTCCTGCGAGCAATGATGAATATCGCTCGTACCAAAACCGAATGAAAAAATAATTCCGTAAAATTGCTCGGCGTTTGCGTCGGACGCGGCGAGTAGGCGGTTTTCACTGAGACGACGTTGCAGTGTTTCAGGAGGCGATCGATAATAATCGCAAAGCGTTGTTTTCAAAATGCAATGTGACTATTTTATTATTATTATTATTATACGTGCAGCGTACGTTTTTATGGGACGACCTCGAGAAGCGCCGCAGGTGTCGTCTTCTTCCGAGCGGATGACAATTATTATTATTATTCAAGACGGTTTGGTCGTGCGGTCGCACTATAACGCCACCGGATGAGTTCGACCTCGGAAATGAGGAGACTTAAAAATTATTATCGTTAGAAAAAAAAAAAATAGCATTACCTACAGCACTGTGCTACGATAATAAATTGACGGCGGAGTCATCGGATGGCTGCACCGCTGCAGAAACGACACGTTTAAAAAACAAAAAAAAGTTGTCGGGGCTTTCGTGAACAGCGAAGCGCGACCAACCCACCAACAGCACGTACGTATATATACATATAACTCTATACACTTATATATATATATATATAACTACATTATATAGGTACCTACGTATACACGCCAATAATGTGCATATCTACGACGCGTGCACAATGTATAATATTGCAATATTTAATACCATACTGCGAACGTAACAAACAACACGACCATATAATAATAATATAACGTTTGAACGTCGAAATATTGCAATTTAAATTCACCGTGAAAACGACCTGCAAACCGAAGAAACGAAACGAACAAAAATAATAATGTTATTGCGGCGTTTATATACGGGAAATAATATACATTATATGTTATATGGCATCGATTTAAATCGTATATATTCTAATCTGTATTAAATTGGATAATGCGAAGATTTTCAAGAAGGATTTCCTCCGTAAGATTGGTTTTCAAAGCATCATATATTATTGTGTGGAATGATATTTATTTTTTTCTCCTAAACACGAGTAATATCGCTACAGTTTTATATAGTAGGTACCTATATACAAGCGAAATATAAAAAATAACCGACGATATTTAGAACAAAAAAAAAATAAAAATAAAATAAATGTCCGGAATATCCGCTGCAGATGTACGTGACAGAGGTACGTCATTCGATTTTATAGACGGCGTATTATATCATAAAATTATATATGACCGCATCTGCGGACGACGGCGAGGGAGCGGACAATAATTAATTAGCAACACATAATTTTGACTTCTCCAAGCGCGCATTACTACAAAACTACACTCATAATATGCATTTTCAATGTTGCTATTTAAAAAAGTTAAATTCGTGCTTTAAAGAAACTTCTTTTGTAAATATTATGTGGTTATAAAAGCACACACTCGAATCACAGCATAAAATCCAATACATTCGTCGTCTCTCTCAGAATTTAATATTTAATATACATCACATACGCCGTGCATTCACGTTACGGATCACTTTTACCTATTATACATATTTATGTGTGTGTTATTTGTGTGAAATTCAATTAAATAACCACTACGACCAATGCCTGTGTTTATGTGTATCTAATATTATGCGAGTTTGGTTAGATTGAGATTACAATAAAATCGATACATTCAACTATCGTATAGGCATATATACATATTATTTAATGTCTTATATATTTTATTTGTATAGTATGCGTCCGCGAAAAGCACGTCGACGCATCTCCCGGGGAGCGAAAAAAATGATATTGATGCATGTATGCAACAAGATGTATAGGCGTGATGTAAGTAATGAGCGCGTGGACCGTTTTTCCGCTCATCTGGACGCAAAAACGACGACCGCTGCAGAGATTATTATTATTATTATTATTATATAGACGGACAAATTATATACGTTGGTTTTACGGTACATTGGTTAGGTAGCTCCCATAATAATAGGAGTTGGTACCCCCAATATATATATATATATAGGTTGATTATTTCGTGCGTCAGCTACAGAGTACACGACAAGTTTTGTTTAGTTTATTTATTTTTGTTAAAATTTAAACAATCTATACATGACAGAAACGGGTTCGAGACACGAAACGAAAAAAAAAACAGTTAGTATTTAAAATAATGAACGACATATATATATATATATACGATTCACACAAGCAGCTGCAGGTGTAAGTCATCAACTTTTGAAAAAAAAAAACTCTACAGACATACACACACATATCGTAGCGCAGGCGAGAATATTAGTTGATGAAGATTCTATTAGATATATAACATAACAATATTCAACGTTTAATTTTTGATTAATTCATCGAAATATGAGTAAAACAGTTTAAGATCATAGCCATTTGCATCAAAATCTACAATTTTCGAAAAACGCTATTGTGCAACTTTTTAATTAAGATGTTAAGGATTCATTATTTTCGGTTTCATACCTACTCATGCCCAAGTTTAGATGACTTTGTCAGAAAAACTTTATAATTTTAACAAAAAAAAAAAAAAAATCCCTTCTCTTAAAACGTCGAAACAAAAAGTATTTAATATTTAATCACAGTAAAACATTCTGTGCATTTCACATAGACCGCGATGATCCGTCACACTAGTGAATTCACTGCGCAATATTTCATGAAACCATCATGATCGATCGAAAAGTCACTGAGAGCAAAGTGCACCGATGACTGCGACATATCAATTTGGGGGAAGGGGGGGAGTATTTTTCGGTAAAATTATGCTACCAGTCACACGTCATAACTCACATAATGCATAAAAATGTTCACCGATGAACGGAAAATTAAAAATTTTTAAATAGGTACTGATGAAAAAAAATACACGTCCTAAAGGACACATATCGATACAATTATAGTACCTCTTCTTCCCAATTTCTGCGGCGGCCAATAGGTACGAGTCGACGAGGCAATTAAATTCTTTACGAACTCGCGTTTGTCTTTGAGATCCGGTCGACGGCGGGGCGGGGCGAGAAAGGTCGAACGTTTGGATAAATATATACATGACAGATGCAAACACGGTAAATTATGCAAAGTTTCCGTCTCCGCTTAATATTATAATGACTTCGTATTTATATATATATATATATATAAATCATATTATACTACTCGACATTCGGTTAGATTTACTTAAAATATTAGTCGTCGCAATAACGACTGGTGTATATTAATATTATATTATAATGGTGTAATTCATCCGTATATAGAAATCGTAAAATTTATGTCCGCCTTTTATAACTCAAAACACAATACTATACGCACGCATCATGCGTACAATATTATATAAATGTATATAAAGAACGTCGTATGATAATAATAATAATATATTACCTATATAAAAGCGCATAGAAAATCGCCGCGGGAAAAGCGACGGAACGGTATGGAATCGCGGCGGGCGGGCTTGCGGGCCGAAAGCCCAAATATAATACGACACATACCTACTACATATATAGAGGTATACACGACGTGCTTGCGAAAAACGAAATAATAAATCACTGAAACGTATAATATACAATAATAGTGCAGTATAAGTGCATATATATATAGGTATAGGTACGCGTTTAGTCTAAAACAATATTAACCGCCGTATACAGGGTGATTCTTTTATCAAACAACACTCATTACTTCAAAAACTATCGACCTTTTTCAAAATTTTAGATTCATCTTGTTCTAGAACTATATGTTTTTTTAAAAATATTTTCACCCTTATATGTTTATCAGGTAAACCATTATCGACTTTTGATTTTCAAACGACAACCTATACTTAAAATTGCATAAACCAAAAAGGCTGTTTTTTCCAATGAGTTTTCACGTTTAAATTTTCATTTTTCGTTAATCCGTTTACTGCAAGATATAACCTCCCAAAGTTGGGTGGTTTGGTGTTTGTGTATTATAGGAGTATGTTTGGTGGTATTTACACACAAGCACCATAATATGAGTGTTGTTTGATAAAAGAATCACCCTGTATATATAAATAAATCAGAGCTCCCCCCCCCCCCCCGACCACGGATCACACATTTAAGGCCAGAAAGTACCTAATCGACAGAGCCGTTTGCCGGTTCGCAATAAATTATTAGTGTCGGTCCGGACGAAAACGATCGCCGACCACGCGTATTATACACATGAACACAATATAACATATATATTATATATATATATATATATGGCGTATATACATATGTGTCGTACGGCCACGACCTCGCGACCCGTCGCGTTTTGCACCCTCAGCAGGACGGTGTTTTAGAGGAAATCCTAAATCGCCACCCTGCACTGCGATTCGAACGTCAAGACATTATACGTGATATGGCGTATATATAGGCGCTACTGCGGTATTCGGCGCGTAAACGACCCGATACGAATCGGTCGCGGACAGTTGCAACGGTCGTTTATTGGCGAGGTATAATATTATACGGAAGAGAGAGAGAGAAAATTCGCCGATAGTTCCGGATTGCGTCGGCTCGGGGGAGGGGGGGACCGGACCGTGATTCCTGCGGGAGTTCACCTTATCCGGGGTCCGACAGGGATAACGTATAATATTGTTACTGTGCTCACACACACACACCTATATGTATTAGGTGGGTGGATCAATGTGTGACGATAAAGACACAAAAGCAGTCGCCCGCGCGTCATTTAATAATAATAATCTTTGGAATTTTCAATACGACGACCGACATTGAAAGTTCGGTTATTGCACATAACACATCGTTTATTATTCTACGGGATTGGTCTAGGAAAAAAATTCACGGGACTATTATTAGGTACAGTGCTCTGCGCGGTGTTCGATGAGATTATATTAGGTATACATTTAAAACCGACGGGCACGCGAAAAGGGCTGTGGATAACGTCGTCAAGCAAGTTTAGCGCGATTCGTTTGATCGTCGGCTGCCATCAATCGAAAACTGTTATTTTTAGAGTGCCCTTATTTGACTCGTTTGTGTAACAACAATCGCGTAGGTATTATAAAATATATGTTCGTGTGATAATAATAATATATTATACGCATCGCAGGTTGCTGCAGGTGTTATGATAATATTCTCGTTCGGCGGCGTAAAGCTGCGATATAATGATATGTCCGCCGAGCACACGCGACTCGTATTTTATATCAACGCGTTGATTGATTGCTGGGCCATATGCAGGTGTTTAGAATGTGTAGACATGTACAGGGCGTGTCCCGAGCTTCGGGATTTCGGTGTGTGCGCATATATTATAGTCGAATACAGCACACGATATATATATATATATATATCGGAATAATGTGTTATAGATTAAGCTTTTTGGCTATTTCAAAAGAGTAGGGGGTTATATAATAATATATTATATTGCTGCGATCACGTGGAACACGGTCATAACTCAACGTTCTAATTGTAAAAAGGTTCTTAAAAGAAAAAAAAATTAACTCTTATACGAACGGGTGGAAAGGCAATTGTCGACGACGGAACACTGTAATATATCGGGAGGGATCATTACCCCTCAAAAGTAATATACCGTTTTTCCCCACCATTTATTTTCTTTAAAAAAAAAATAGAAAGAAAAATGTTTTTTATATTTTCTTTCGAGAATTAAAATTATTTTTGTATTTTGTTATATTAATCGTGTAATTACGACACCATGTATTTCTTTCATTTGTGTGATAATTTTGTAAAAGTTTATATACAATGGCGGCATAATAACGTTATTAACAACGTATAAATATTAAATAGGTCATTCAAAAATCAATATAATTTATAAATTAAATTTTAATTAATCTAAATAATTATTAGAAACAAATTTACTACATATTTCATGTTTGATGTTTAATGATTACACAAATATACTGTTTACGAGAAAATTACGGATATTTTCCACTCAAGTTTTAATCAACAAATACGTGTGACGATTATATTATGTGTAATCGGCCACTTCGCAATTTTGACCCCAATTTTGAGCCTATGTATTTATCGGGCACCACGCCGTCAAGTTATCGTTGCATTGTATTAACAATGCAGCAAACTGCACTGTGCAGGTCGTGCGCGTGTGTTTCGATGACTGCTTTACGATCGTTGAACAAACGAAACGTGGGAACGTCGCGGGCGCTTTTGACGCGAAAATCAAAACAAATGACGCGACACGTTAGAAATGCACAGCAAAACACGATCGATCGAAACCGCTAATCGCCATCGGGACCACATCATGGATGAAAATATTATGATATATATTAATGTCGCGCGTCACGATAACATAACCAAAATATATTTTATACGTTTTTAAACGGCACTCGCGAGTATCTACGTGATCACAATACAATACTTTTTCGCTTTCGGAAATACGATTATGTTTCAGTGATGATTTTTTCGTGTCGCTATGAATAACAATTAATAATTATCATTTGTCACACGACATAATACAGCAACTCGCGTATCTTCCACGACTTCCGCTGCACAATCGCCGCTCGTGGTGATGACTATGACGATTCCGACGAGAAAGACGTGTTCGGTGTGACAACGTATAGTATGATAATAGAACGGCGGTTTTCCACGATAGTTTCCCATCGACGTGCTAATTATTATTATTTGACGTCGTCCTAGGCGATTATATAATTTATAAATCATTGTCCTGAATCGCACAGATCCGTCGTAGTAGGTTATAACCGGTTGGACACTGAGAGTTGAATTCCAACGAGGTCAATTTTTTAATTGCAAGTTGGTTTTCCAACGTTTATGATAAGCGACCAGCTTTACTGATAACATACCTTTGCATTTCAGCGAACGAACGATTGAAATATCGATTCTATATCGACTAATCTGATAAGTCGTCACATTGAAACCGCGTCGAGTGCGACGAGTACCATAATCAACCTGTCTATTGTCACGTAGACAAATTATATTATGTTGGATTTCGCGGCGGCAAACTTTTTAATTCAAATCCGAATCGTCTACGCACGGTTGTGTATAGCAATATATAGCTATCGATGCGCATTGTTTAAGATCGAGCTGATGGTAAAAACCGTTTCTGAATTTCACGAGCTCGGCAATAAAGTGCTGTCGGCTCTCCTCGTCGCGACTTGGCGAAACGCACTCAAAAGCGACGGAACATAATATAACACGATAGTATTATTATTATTATTATTACTATTATATGGTTTTTTCGTCGCCCGTCTAGGCCCCGCCGACGACGCCGCCGCCTGCACGCGTTAAATCGTTCAGAACGAAACGGCCGTCTTAACGGAGAGATGTCGGCGGAGAAGCACTGGGGAGTTGACGCGAGATTCGACCCCACATTATAATATTATACGAAAATCGTAAAAACGGCTTTGGTATAGTAATGGGTTTTTTCTCTCCAGATTTCTATTTCGGTCTCGTTTACATCCGGAGACGAGCATAATAATATACTCACACACGCACACACACACACACATGGCATATTATTGTTGTGCCGTGGCGTATATATACGCACATAAAGTCCTTTTGTTGCCCGCTCGTCCTCCACCACACCTCCGCTCGGCTCATCATCCTCAGCGCGACGACTGGCGCACGTCGTATTTATATATATATATTTACTACTGAATATTATTTTATATTTCGAAGAGCGTTTCGTCGACGTCGCCAGGATTCGAAACAAAAATAAATAAAAAACCGGTAGGTGTATCTCTATTATTATTATACACACGCGTTTATATCCGTACACTGTACGTTTCGTACGAGTTTTGGGAGATGTTTTTTTACGTTTTCGCTTTGCTTATTTTTTCTTTTTTTTTTTCTATTAATTTTTACGTTCTTTGAACTAATCCACCCGGACAGTTTACACGTCAGTGGCAAAACGAAAAGGAGGACTTCATTGCGTTGTGGACAAAAAAAACTGAACGAAAAAAAACCACCGACCGTGTAACACGCATCAAACGGAGGTAAAATACACATTTTACGATATAGGCGTATTGTGTTACACGCACATACACGCCGCGTTTACCTACGCGGACGCGCACTCCCGATACTGCATTCTCTCCCGCTGCAGCGGTAGGTATAAAATATTATATATTTAGTATTTTTTTCTCCTGCTCGGCGCTTATACCGCACGCACACACGTAGGTACACGCCAAAGTGGTTTTTCGACGATGTGACGGGACCCGACGACTGCCACCGGGTGTCGGGTGCATGTATATACAGCGACATATACATAGTGTGTATATATAGGTGCATATTGTATATATATATATGAGGTATTGGTATGTACAAGCGAAACTGACCACCACATTGGACGAGGCCGAAGCTCATACACATACCGCGGTGCACGCGGGTTGCGTAACACGGCGGTTTTAAGACACTGCTGCAGGGATTGGCTAGAAAAAAAAAATGAATTTTTAAGTCCGCCATAATACGACGACCATATTATATGATATCTACATACAAGACGTCCCCCACACGCACGTAAACATATTATATACATGTGTATACATAATACGCGAGTAATTAATAGCAGTTGGATATGTATACATACATATTATTATTATATTAGCAGGTGTAATGACGAAATCCGATACACAGCTACCATCAGCCACCGAGCGGACTTACAATATATATATATATATATATAGACGCGTCCACGCAACGCCACCGCATTCATCTATAGGTACGTATATATAGGTACAAAATCCAATCCAATACATATGTTATAGTATTAGCGATCTGTGGAATTTTCCGTCCGGCACGTAGCCGCCAAATGACACTGAAAGACGGACACACGCATATATGACATTATAATGTGTCATATATATATATATATATATATATATAAATTAGATGATGGTATAAAGGCTCAGCGTCGCGTGGTGTGGAAGTTGATCGGCGGAAAATAGTGCTCGCAGCAATTTAGTATAATTAAATCATAGCACAGTGACGTGGAAACAAAAAGAAAAAAATTGAGTTTATATCAAAAGCTTCATGGACGGCAATCGTTGCATGTACTTATTTCACTTATTCTTCTGTGGCATCGTCGTGACTCTCCGAGATTGTTTGAGGGTGTTGTATACGTTTGTCGACTTATTCGCCTTGAATATTATTATAAAATACGGGGGTCGAAACTATAGTATTAAAATTCAAGACTTTATGTTTGGCCCGTGAATGTTACGGGAGTTGCGACTGCAATACTGCATGCGATTATAAAAAACGGGTCCCTTGTTTTTTCAAAGTTAGCGACGGATATGATATTAGGCCGTCGTTTTCGATTTTGATTTATAAGAATAAAAATAAACCAACATTTAGGGACGATGAGGGTGTAAGTCTTTTAGGGTGGTAAAATCGAGCCTCCTATGTGTTCTGTTTAAACGCTCGAGGCACAACAGTCAACAACTCAATAATCGTCACCGGGAGATAATAATATATTATGCACGTCCCAGTCGTCGTAAAACGTGCGTCGACGGTCGCAGAAGCGACTGCTAGAAGATGTTTGTTGTATCATTTTTTTTTGTTTACTTTTCATTATCAAAACGGTCCTATATATAAGCCACCGGATGCTTCGCTGAAGACTGAGTTAAAATATCACAGCTTGCGTGAACTACCCGACTGTATATTATATGACTTTATATACGCAGCAGCGTCTCTTAATAATAATATACATGATATGCCGTCGCCGTGGTAATCGCGTAGACCCGGCTTAGGGCCAATGACGAGAGGGGATGTGCCGTTTATATAATATTATCCGTCAAAACGATCCCCATATAGCTCTCGTGTCGGTATAGGACTGCGGAGGAGGGACATTGCATAACTTTAATAATTAAAAATTAAAACGCCATATACATCATAATAATTTAATCCTCGACAGCAGCCACCGCCGGGTAGTTAACGATTATGTCATTATTATGATTATCATCGTCATCTTCGTCGCGTCATCATCGTCATCGCCGTACGGTTTAATTCGTGGATCGTGATGTATAAAGGGCTACCTATAATGCATATATTATTACGCCGACCGTGGCGTGAGTTGATCTAAACTATAACGGTGCGCGCGCGATGCCGGATCGTCGGATAATGGATTGCGAGTAAAGTCAAACAACGACGAGCAACAACAACATTAACTATTCACCATCATGGATCCGGAATTTCACGATATCTTATCGTAACCCTCTAAGCATACGCGCGAGGGTGTACGCAAACAAAGTGTTGCGGAAAACTTGTTGTGTAAGCTCAGCACAGGTAAACCGTTTCGCCGGCGCATCATAATATCTACCGAACACACGACAGCCGTCCCCATCCACTACACAACCACGCCACTTACCGCCGCCATTCTGGTTACGATTGTCGAAAATTCAATCGTAATACAATATAATCGCATGGTACACGATCGCACGCTCAACGAGACCGTACAAACACACTCAAGAGGCTGCGATGAATTAATCGTGAGTGACACACTGAGTGGGGATCTACTTTGGCTCGATTTATATGTGGAAAGGGGAGGGGAGCAAAGCTCCGAACAAAACTTTATAACAGATGTTTCTCACACCTCACCCTTCCACTCAACCTTCATATTATTCCATAATGTGTATAATATATCGTATATCGTTTCCTTGTAGGAAATTCTCTCGTAGAATATGACTCGACTCGTCGTTACTACATTTAGTATTTTCACCATAACACTGGAAGAAGAATTAAAACACACATATTATGAACAGCGGCGACGCTTTTCGAAGGCGGGAATCGCCAGAAATACCAAACATTTGTAGAGAGTGGTAAATTCATGCTTGTTCGTCAACGGACACCACACGGCGGGAGATACACTTAAACAGACTCCAAAACACTCGTAATATTATTATATGTTTACAGCGATATCGACAACACTATAATTGCGATGATTTATATTCTTTAAAACTAAATCAAAGTAAATTCCTCCAATTCGATCGCCGCGTTTTCTATTTTAAATATATAAACATGGACAAGGTATCCTGATCCGATTCGAGTAACTACTCCATTATATTCTAGAAATCCCCGCGGTCGGGTATATATAATATGATCGATCGCTAACTTTGCTAACGGCTAAGATTTGTGATATCAGGATTGACGCGTTGACCGGAGGGGACTATAAATAAGTTGGCGTGTATATAGATAAAGGTGAAAAAAATAATAACGGAAAGGAAAAATAAACTCTGAGCGACAAAGTATCCATGTAAGGGGGTGTACGGTGAGTTTGGAAAAAGAAAAAAGCGTACAACACGTCAGAGACGTGCCTGACATGTCTCGGACACGGCGTCGTTCTGGTGGGAAGCTTATTCCATTAAAAGACACCCGAGTTCAACCACTCTCCCCCCCTCCCCGCAAACCCGCTCTGACATCCGAGATGGAACGAAGGTCGCGCCCTCGGATCTAAGCTCCACGCAATACACGCTGCGCCTCTGGGCACTTAGGTCGTAATGTTTTTCAACGGGGAAAGCGCCCGTGACAAGTCGAGCTCACGCGAAAATAAGGAAAACTTGCAGCGGATAAAAAAAACATTTTTCTTTATACCTTTCTATTTTACCCGTACCACGTCGACCATACCAAAAGAAAATAATCCACACGGGAGGCGATTGTATACACATATACAATATACAACGATGACGTTTTGGGCATGAGAAAACCGTCCATCAAAAACTACTGCACAGAGAGGACGGAGAAAGTTTTGAATAATGTACAGCAAACGGAAAAGAAAAACGAGCTTTCCGACGGCGCGGTGGTTTAGCGCTGTACGGGTATACTTATATATCCACCTGAACTGAATGCTACGGGTAGTCTTTTGAATTATTAATCTCCGATCAACTTTTCCCGCGAAGCCAACTCGCTCGCTCCGTCTTATACATAAATTAACGGTTTTTGAACGTGCATACACATAGTGCTCACGCGGAAAAACCTCTCCGAGTAACGCGGTCTCCGACGGTTCACGGTGAATTATTAATGGTGATTCGTCGGGTATTTGTTTTCCGGACTAGGCGTTCACGGTCAGACTTTGCCAGTGATGAGACTGTAATAACACGATGCGTTATATACATACATAAATGGGTAAGTGCTGTTATTATTATTGCTCGTGAGTGCGGAATGTGCCGGTTTTTTATTGTACCCCACCTCCCCTTCGCCAGGCGGTATTTATTCCGCAGACATATCCATTTGGCTGCATCCGAGAGACAAATTTTAACGACAACCGTAACGGCGCGGATGCTATTAAACGCCGTTGGCAAAAGTGCGAGTATTTTCTGGAAAAAATAAAACCACCCGTTTCGCGAATGAATTAATTATCATTATTATATTGTTATGTATAATATGTCCGTTTACCGGCCAGGCACTATATACAGGAACGTCGGCGGTTTCTTTTAATTATCCAAAAATTAAATTGCTCAAGAGGGGTGAAAATAAATACCGGATTCGTTTCGCTGGTTAGGAAACGTGGCACGACGTAGTTTGGAACTCTTAACGAGTATGCGATATATAGAGTAAGTCCTAAAACTACCCTATTCAAGACCGTGGTCGAATGTTTTATGGATGAAACACTATGTATAAAATTAAATTTAAAATTCAACAACGATTATGGACGTCATAAACTTTGCGTGAAGGATAACGTGGAAAAGTGATTGCGACAACCGTGTGTCTACAGTATTTTTTGTAGGCATGTTACAATGACGATTACGAAACTACGAACACTAACCTAAAGGAAATTTAGTTAAATAATGTAAAAATGAGTTTTTCCTAAAAAGACTTTCTAGAATTATTATAAAGTAAAGACCCAACAGAAATAACATATATAATATTATGTATGTGAAATAACCTATAAATAGGCATCAATCAGGTCTGCACCCCAACTTATAGCAATAATTGAAAGCGAAACACCAATGCTCCCGAATATTATAAAACATCTTTAACAATATAATATATTATAACGATCATAATTATTAAGGATTTGACGAATGCACACTCCGCGGACTATTATATTTTAACGGTGAACACGGGGATTTAATCCTGTCGCGTGTACATGATGGTATCCACCGCGGCGGCGGCGTCGATATCAAAGAAACGAGTGATTTTTTGTTATTACGACCCGTTTCATTATTATCTAAGCCCGTCGTTTAATAATAATATATATATTATTATGTTGTATAGTGTACTAAGCGCTTATAATATTATATTTATTATTATGTCGCGGATAGGGGACGGCGAACAAAGATAACCGCTAGGTACGCTAAAGTCTGTACAACTCACTATATAATATTATAATATCTCATCGTGTATACGACGATACTTATTGGCTGTTTTACGACGTCGATGCTATTACAATAATAACCGTGACGCATATAATGGACAATAATAACATTATATACCGCGTATTAATAATGCATATGAAATAGTTTTGCGCGCTCGGCAGACGAGGTATTTGCGAGCAAAAGCCTCGGCTCTCTGTACGAAGGCATAATTGCGAATTATATAGTATCGAAGTCTCGGGCTACCGAATTCGGGTCGCTTGCCACCGCTGCAGCATATATTGTGTCGTAAGCAATGTAATAATAATTAAGTTACCATCGCACTTGATTAGTTTCGATACGGTGGCACTGCGATGTTTCAACGTCGCCGCCGATGGTACAATATCAAATGATGGTCGCAAACTGCACAACTCACGAACGTTTTCTTTGATCTGGCGGGCGACCCGTGCTGAGTGGTCCGTACATATTGTGCATAATATATACAATGTAAAGTACGCACACATTCACACGCGAACCCATATACACCACTTATATTAAAACGCGTTATATTATGTTTATATGATATATTACACGACTGTCTGCGGAAATTAATTACCTTCATCGCCGCCGGGGTCCGAGAGAACTTGTCGACGCGGGGGTTCGGGGGAAAGTGTGTAGGAACGAGTGAGCGGTGTCGATGGTAGCGGCGGTGGTTAGGGTGTCGGCGGGATGGAGGGGCTGGCGGGTAAGACTCAGGACCGTAAATACGATTGTGCGAATAATAATAATTATATTAAATACCCTTTGTGTCTCTGCGACAAGAACGGCGGCGGCGACGGCGACGGCCTCGGGTTTTATGTATATTTTGTTATGTACACGCGGCAGGGCCACTCGAAACTCTGCCGATCGTAGGTTATACGCAGGGGAAATATTCCGGCAAAGGCTGTGGTGGCAGCCCAGTGAGATGTAAAATTCTATAAAAGCCAACAATTCGCAAAGAGAACTATATAGCTATACGCGTAACATGTAAGTACCGTATGAACGACATAAGAGGTTGCAGTTATATGCACAACGTATCCGGTCCTGAAGAATTATCGTGTGATATTATGGCCCATGCGTAATGAACTCCACCAGACTCCATGTTATTTAAAAGTCGTATAATAATAATAGTCAGCCGACTTAATATATTATACGGAAACAAACGCGTCGATTAACGCCTAAAATGTAGAACGCTGTCAAAATGATTACAACAATATGATACGTGTCAGAATAACGACACTTTGAACGAAGAGGTTCGGACCAAACACGACTGCATGCGCTCACGAAACATTATGTTTTAGAAAATGTTGATATTTCGCGCATCAATTACGAAAATATGAGTGTACACGTATAACATGAAATTATATATGTTATCATCGCCATAGCATTGTGCAATATCTGATCGTTGTTTTAGAAAATATGAATTACTATCCAATTAAAAAAAAAAAAATGCATATAATATTATGCATAAAGTAAATGTGGTATGCAGAATAATTTTGAAGTTACGAATTCAGTGATCCACAAAGTCGGAAAGGTTGGCGACCTCTGCAGGCTTAGACCGCGACGAAGTTTATAAAATACGGACCTTTAGAGCGGCTTATTCCCTTCCCTCAGCCGTCCGGAGAATAAACGATAACGACCCTGCATCGTATATATAATTTAATATATCGTGTGTACAGTTGTTATTAGCCCGAGTGCGGTGTACCGAGGAAAAAAACGGATTCATCGATCACTGTCCGGACACACGTCGTCGGTATATGAGGTATGTGGCGACGACTACGGTTTCTTCTCGCGGCCGATATAGTTTGTTCCTTGGGGTCGCGCGTGCTCATAGTGAAAGTCTCTTTTCGTCGTTACCAGTGGTGTGTATAAAATATGGCGTCGTATGTACTATGCCCGTTGGAGTATTTTCCGCCGCCGTCGTTCAGTCTACGTCGGGATGAATGCACACCTATATATCGGTTCGTAGGCGTCCGGAGTCGGATAACTATCATTTGCGTGACGGTAAATTTTTTTTCATATAGGTGTATATATATATATATATTTTTCATCATATCATCGCATCATAATGATACGTGTGCGTGTACACGACGATATACGTGCGCGGGGATCGCGGCTAAGGAATCGTGTGTTCCCGATGAACATATAGGATGCGGAAGAGCTGCGGAGGGAAAGAAAAATCGTGTCCGGTTCTCTCGCGGGATGACTAAATGTACGACGACGACGTCCAGCGAAACGCATGTAAAAAGCATCGGCGACGACGGGAAAATGTGGTGAGAGCGCACGCGGAGACCAAACAAATAACGAAATTTAATTAAAATAAGACCGCGAGCCGCTCCGGTGAGAGAGATAGATCGGCCGGGGCGATACGCGCGCGCGACCACGACCCGCACACGAGCTGAACCGCCGCCGCCGCCCGTTCCTTGCCGTCTCGTTACGTGCGCGTCGCATTTTTTTTCCCTCCACATTGTTCCCCGAGCGCATTAGCCATCTCGTCCGCTCATCTACAGCACGATGCACCCCGCGCGGTCTGTCCGTTTTTCGTACATGATATACGCGAGCGGACGTTTCACACACACACGCTGCTGCACACAACCTGCAGAGAGCGTGTGTGAGACAGAGATTTATATAAAAAAAAAAAAAAAAAAATGGCGAATATTAATAAACACGACTTGGCGAATATTGTTGTTTGTAGGTATATATTATTATATGGTATACGCGCGTCCCGTCGTCGTGTGCGAAACACGATCGAAAGCGTACGCGTGCGCGTCGAAGAGTATAATATATATTATATTATATATTATATATATATATAGAATATATTTGTGTAGGATATAAGTATTTGTATGTATAGCTGCCGCCCATCTGTATACCGGCGGCGGCGTCCGCGAATCCGGAGATTAAAAAAAAAAAATTATAATAACAGCACACTGCACGTACGACTGCCACGCCGAGACATAATAATGAGAATTATCTAGGGGAAAAAAATAAAATAAAAAACGTTTACGCGTCGTTTCCTTTATTAACAGTCCTCCTAATGCGTTAAAATAATGATGATAATAATAATATTTATTAAAATACGCGTGTGTGTGTAACGAGCGCGAAGCAAATATTAATAACAATCACGACTTGTGCACTCGGCTGCAGCATAACATTCCACGAAATGAAAAAAATCTTACTGGGTTACACGCGTATTATTATTATTATTATTATTTGTATACAATATTATATACTGTAACGAGGGCACGTTGTTTTATAAAATGATTCCCGACGAGAATATCATTAGGCACTATAACGTATCGTACAACTGCGACGAGCACGACGACGATATTATATATACAAAAAAAAAAAGATACGCACGATGGCGGCGGTGGTTTGGGAAAAATTTGATTTCGTCTGTGCGCCAACACCAACTGTCGTTGGCATTTTTAGGAAAGTAATAATATTGTAATGTGCAATACCTAGTATATATACAGTGTTATCAATTGTTTTGAAAAATATAATGCCCTAACCGAATCTGTAAGTAGAAAAAAAAAACGTTGACGTTGCTGTTTATAAACAAACAAAGTATATTATATAAATTGAATACTGCGCAGCCGAATATAAGAGACAAGGGTGTTTATCATCAGACATTTTCTCAAAATGTGTATTTCGGCTAACTGTTTCCCGAAAACACTGTTTCAACTCGAACCACAATTTAGGTCATATTCGTGAAATATCTAACACTCTAACTGTGAACACACTTTATTTAACTACCTATGGAATTGTACATATACGCATCATAATATTATTATACAGTATTATGTGTGGCACATTCGTGGTTTTCCGAACGCCACCGTTCATAATCGTCTTTCACTCGTCTCCGGAAATCCCGTTGGACAGAAATTTGATCTCGTTTAATTAAATAACTCATCGATTTCGCAGTATATTATTATGCACTCGACTGTGGATAACGGCGAACGGAGTCAGCGGGGAAAACTTCGATATGATGTTATGAGTCATTTCAGGATTTTGGCTCGTCGCGAAATCCACGTCGGTTTTTGTTACTTATTGTCAAGTAGAGGGATTTTCGCGAAGAATAAATTTTAACCTGCATTATTATATTATATCTATATATTATACATAATAAATTGCGCATAAAGAATGAAACTATATCGCACTGTACAAGGATTTGTATTATGATTATTATTTGGCAGCATAAATTATTTTGGATGTTGCATGCACGAATACATATATGAATATGAGTGCATAGCACTATATATCGTTCGAAACCAATTTTAACGAACTCCGAGAGCACCGACATACCTCACGAGCCGTCTTTGAAGGCGAAGTATAATATAGTATAACGCGTCTGGTGCAGTAATAAGAAGCCGGGCACGTATAAACATCGAAAAGAGGAGAGCAAAAGCAATTAAACGAAAGGCGAGTTTTGGACCATTTGTATACAGTTTCCAACGGTTATGTTTATGGAATAATAAGTATAAAAAATAAAACGTCAAACACAATATACAACGAAAAGAAAATTAAAAAAATAAAGATCAAAGACGTCATCGAAACGTATCTTTGTCTACAAACACACGATTTTTTTTTATTATTATTATTATCATCATCATTTTGTCGGCACGCCGCACGCGTGTGTCAAAAACGTTTTTCCTACGATTCATTACACATAAATATATTATTCGTTTTCCGTCTACACACCGTATAAATACGATGACGGTCGGTGTGCACGCGGTTCATTATTATCATTATATATTTTAATATGCACTGCGTTTCGCCCCTGCACATCCCTCAGCAGGTTACGGTAATAATATAATAACGATGATGATGATGGTAATAATATTTGTAGTTTTCGGATACATTTTATTATTTTAATATTATATGCTTACGTCCGGGGCAAATCGATGGGTATGTAATTAATAATAATTATAATAACACTATAGGCCACATAACGTCGGGTTCGAATAGGATTGAAAAATATATAAATATCGTTGTCGACGTTAACTGAGGACGGCGGGCTGTATTATATATTGTAAGCCATATCTACGATAATAATTATAATTACGATCATAATAATTATTATGAATATGATGAATAATATTATTATAACACAATAGGCGTGTAAAGGTACACATATACGAGGCCGTTGGCGTTCGAAATACACATATATATATATATATATATATATATATATATTGTAATATGCGCGTACACGGCTTGTCCCAGCTGCGCGTCGCCCGAACAAGTTGGGGCGGATAATATTCCCAAAAGATCTAAACCCTCCCCCCCACGTACACTGTAGTTTATATAATATTATATGAATACCTGCAGGGATGCGGTAGGTATAATAATATTATAACATCATACGAAGCGTAAGTATACCTATTTATATATATGATATGTATCACCTTGAGTTCAACAAAACGATGGATCTGATGCTGCAGGGGAGGTTAACCGAAGTATTTAGATTTTATGTTTTAGAACTCTCCGATATACTAATCAGTAATCACTGATAACAAGACGAAAACAAAAAAAAATTTCAAAAATCGGTTGAATAAACGAAGTTCCGATGGAAATTCAGTAGACGGGTATAACATTGAATTCCGATTTCGGCACAGTAGGCGGCGAACATCGCAACGATTATGTTGCTCATTATAAAATAATAGGCTGCAGTAATAATAATATACTTAGTATAGGTATATAACCGCACACTTAATTATACAGTGATGGGAGATGGAAATAATATTGAAGTTCCGTATATGGGCCGCGTCGGATCGGATTGTCGGAGCTGCAGGATTTTTGTATACCGACTCGAACCGACGATCCCGCGATGTTGGCTGACAACAACGCGATGTTGGCGATGTTGGATACAAGTTACCGAAAAAGTAAATACCTGTCCGCAATTATTCGTCTCACACGTCACATCACGCGAGTATATTATTATAATATTCTACACTATATATAGGTAGTACGAATGTATATATATGGTAATAATGTAGTAAATGCCATCGATAAGAATAATTCGTATTCAAGCGAGCTCAACGGGAACACGACATTTTGATCCCCAGGCAATCTTTTTAATTTTATTAAGGATCAAAATGTCCACCAAAAGATCAAATCGTCTCAGAGGGCGAAATTTTGTTTCTATTTTTTTTTTTTTTTTTCTAGTGACATCTTGATCCGTTTTGTAAATAAATAGTTTAAATTGGTTCGATTCACTGTACCTAATCAAAAAGATCTGCAAATGTAATTCCGAAAATTTAAATCACACAGAAAAAGTCGTATCTTTTGAAATTCATCGCCAAACCTGAGCAAAATAAAATTCGACACGATTTTGTTACTATATGTCACGAGAGACGTATCGTATAGAATAAAAACAATATTACATTATCCATTACGACTGTCACGCACGCATACATGACAAAAGTGTTCTTGTCATAAGACGCATTATCAAATTAATAATTAAATCCGTACAGGTAAATCTACGTTATAATAACTCGTTATTAGGTACTTTATTTCAAAATGTGAGAACTTATAAGATATAATATTACCGCACGATATGTTGGTCGACTACAATAATAGAATACGGCACTACTAATCAAGTATTAAGTAATGATTAATCGACACGTAAAAATATGAATATGCATAACATCTGAAACAATAATATAATAAGCCCAACACCGAATGCACCTAATACAAGTAACTACACAATTATTAAGATACAATTTCATCGGTTCAAAAATTGAGACTTACAAAATTAAGTTAACGAACAAACTGCAGGTCATGCGCGCGCATAATAGGTACCTATAATATTATAATATAGTTGTACATTTTTATAATTGATATTATATTATTTCCGCGACAACTGACGACGGCGTATTGTTCGAGTATGGAAACTTCGCGATTTTATTACGTCGGAAAAAATTGAAAAGTGAACAGCTTATAAAACAAGAAGCGTATAGTATCGTATAAATATTTTAATAATATAATATGACGGTATATAGGTGAATGTATATAAAGCTGCAAAAACACTTGACGGCACAATCGGAAGTTCCCACGTCAAATGCCCACCGTGGTCCACGGAAAAATACGATATCCACGTGTGCGCATTTAACGACGACGAGAAGAGACAAAACAAGACACATTACGCGTGTGAAAACGTAAAAGAATTATTAAAAAGCGATACGGAGGTGTGCTTGTGCGTCGTTTTTATAAAAAAAAAATCATCTCGTCCGGGACCGTATAAAATAACGTTACGACTATACGATATCATCATGTCGTATAGTTTTGTTTATATGATATTATATTAGTTATTATTCATCGCTGGCATATTATTATTATTATTACTATGATATACGCGGGTGCGGTCGTCGTCGTCGTCGTATATACGTAGTAGCCGCGATGAATTGATCTGTCTCGCCGACGACGTGCTGCTGCAGCAGAGTGTTGGTGGAGGTACAGCCGGCGGGGATAGCGTAGGGATGGAAATATTTGAATACAAGTGATATTGTTATTCCGTATATTGTAATTATCGCGAGCGCCTCCCACGCGTACATAACACTATTATAATAGGAAACACTTACGCGGCGGCGGGTGCGACCGTGTAGGTCTGCAGACGCGGTCGGACCCACACAACCTCTCCGAAGTCGCACCCGCGGGTGCAGACCGCTGCAGTTATATATTATATATCATCATAATATACGGATGTTGGTGCGCAGTACTTACCTGTAACAAAACAAAACAAAACACACATTAATATTTGTATAGGTACATATGTATATATTATTGTAATTTATAGTAATAATTGTAAATAAATAATGACAAACAATAGTGACGTAGAAAGTGGCCAGAGCAACAACACCATATTCGCGGGTCCCGACGATTATGCAGGATATAATAAATTACAGACGAAACCTTTACTGAAAATGGGTTACAAGTTTCAAGTGCGTTCATAAAATTCAATATTTATATAACAAGTATAGGTAGACTGTTCGGATTTCAAACGGTAAATCCGTTCGATTTGACGTCTAGACATGACCACCACCCGCACTCGGAGCTGTATTTACGGGCGGGGACAGGGGCCGTTGCTTCGGTTTTGGCTTTTTTTTTTTATTATAAAAATTTGATTTATTCGCAGAAATACCTAAACCTGCGGACACACGAATCCGAATGATGAAATAGCTCGCAGGTTTGGTATGATTTTAGTTTTATATTCGCAATAAATAATGTGCACTTGCGTTAAAACAGATTGAAATCCGTAGATATTGTGTGTTTTATTTATACCAATACCGAGTACAAGTATCCGTGGATTTAAAACCATTTTAACGCCACCATAATATAAAAATATACTTTTATTATTATATAGTACCTATTATACCTACCTACTAAATGACATGTAATCATAATGATGATGTTATTAATTTATATTACTGCTGCAGACGACGTAATATTATTATTATTGCTATTGCGTCGTATGTATTGACTATAAAATTATAATGGTTTACGGATATATACCCTATTATTTATTATTAAATACGTCATCATCGTGATACATTTGCTCGGCGGCTTGGATTTATAAAAATGTATAAAATATAATAAGCGGCTGCTGTACGGGTCACATCGTCCATTATAATATTCTCATACAGCATAAACGGATGTGTGGTCCCGACGGGTGCGCGGAGACGAGGGAAATAATAATAATATTTTCGTTATCGGCGTCACAAGTAATAATAATATCATAATGTATATAGGCGCGTCACACCGACACCACACTCTGCGGCGTTTACCTTTAAGATATAATAATATGCAATATAGGTTGAGCACCTATGCATACGGCTTATATAATATAGTGTCGATTAGCCTGCAGAGGAATATATATGGGAAAAAATATGAAAAACCATCGATCATAAATTTATCACATTTTATTGGCATTGCTCCAGTGCCGAGGAGTGCGCCTCCTGCACCCGGTCGGTCGTAAGCAACCAAACATCCCTCGGTGCACCACCATGAAAATATACACGTGCGATGCACACACACATATATAATATATATTTATTATATTATTATCGCACGTCACACCTCTATTTTATTAAAGTCAATAGCGGGAAGATATATATAAGTTATGTATATAAGTTTACATAGTACGACCCGTCTGGTTTTTTGGCGTTCGTCGTCGTCGTCGCTGCAATCGTCGAGCGTATAATATTATCTACATTTGTCATCTGTGTGCGAGTTAACGGACGTTTCGACCGACAGTGATGGAAATCGTTGACATACAAGTTTTTAAACTTGCCATCGACCGTTGTTAGATTGCAAAAAAAAAACAAGATGGCCGAAAGAAAAAAAAACAAATTCGTGTAAACTACGCCTATATATACGAAGACAAACTGTGCGTAATGTAATGCTCATGGACAGCTGATAATTCGAAATCCAATTATAAAAATTAAATTAAGGAGGGGGCGGATACCGGTAAAAAGGGCTGTATGTAAACTCTTTGATCGAACGTTTTGGGATGTATATATTTAGAATATTTACATAATAAATAATAGTATCAATATGCGTGTGTGATTAAAAATAATTTGTCTGCAGGTTTTCGCATTCATCACCGCACTCCATGTCGTTTTGATAGCGGCTATATATAATAAGGGAGGACGGTTAATATAGATGCTGTGCCTTTTGCCAAAAAATATTATTATAAATGCAATACTTTGGTATACTATATAATATGCAACAACAGTGCGATATTTCCAGCCTTTTATCTTTAGTCAGAGACGTTCATAATTTTCTGTTTTTTTTTTTTTTTTTTTTTTTAAATATACACACCACACTTTGCTCACATTCGTCAGTCGCGAGTCGGGAAATCTTTTTAACATATATATATTAAAATACATACGTCGAAGATACGCCGCTGCTGCAGCAGCTTTAATAGTGTGTGCAGCCTCCACGATATAACTGCCAATTTCGTCGCGTACCGACTCGTTTACGTCTCGTTTCTAATAATATTATGATAATATGAGCGTTTAAAGTTTTCTCGCGTATCGCCGACAAAACTTTACGTGTTTAGAGGGGAAAAAAATGAAGAAAAAATAGCACTTCATTACGATTATGCATTGTACGTGTTGTTAACATCTATTTATACAGTCAGTCGTCTCTTAGTCGACGATTTAAAAGGCGTATTTATACATGATGTATTCATTTTTTTGTTTCTAGTTTCGACACGACGAAAACAGTTCAGACCAGCACTGATATTTTTTTTCAGCCGATGTCATTTCATACATTTACAACGCATAATAATAGAACAGTATAGTATACTGCAACTGATATATTCTAATAATTAATATGTGGGCGTACAATCCATTTATATAATATGCATAATAGACAATATTCTTTAAAACTGTCCATATAGATGATGTACTTTCGTCTACACATAATTATTATTTGTGGCATTGCTTGCATAGCTATATTTACATATATTGTCTACGTTATGATGGCTTAAAGAACAAATAATATATTATATATTTATATTGTTAAAATGTTAAACGATAATAGATATATGCAAGTTCATGGACGAGAACACTTTATACCCTGACGAGAAGATTTTCCAAATGGGTGCATCGTATTTCACATTCTTATATAATTAATTTACGAATGCGTCCAGAATGTAAATATAACTCTAGATGAGCGAAATGAACTCCCCAGCGTATAGTTAGGATATCCATTATTTGTCTAGACCCTATTAAGTTTGTTGTTGTTGTTGTTTTTTTTTTTTTTTTTAACGGTTATTGTTATATTGGCAAACCGTTTTCATATAAGTACACATAACATATTATTTATTAATCTATATCATATATTTTCATTAAGGGTCTTTTTTATCGCAGTCGATCATCGCGAAGATAATACAAGCCTGCGTGTATATATAGATCTGTCTTACAGTGTTTCGGTATACCATAACCATGTCATCGCTGTTGTACATGATACTAAGTGAAGGGGGTGCGGAGACAGCTAAGACGGCGATTGGAAAAAGAAAAAAAACACGACACCGCTACAACACAAGGTCCGATAGGCCGTTATTGTAAATATTTGTATGCATATTATATATATTATATTATATAATATACAGGAAAAGCAGCAGGCCACGTCTTTTATATTTTTCCGCGCTTTAACCTCCCCACCCGCGCTGCCAACACCATAATCCTCGCTATCAACATTATTGTTTATTTGTGTGTCCTCATCCTGATCCCTATCCGAGTCGGGCGCGCGCAGAATTTAATATTATTCATTAGTCTTATTCTTTCTGCTCTCGTGAACTCTGTTTTCCTCGTCCTTCTCTCGCTCTATCCCAGTCTCCCGTCCCACCCACACTCACCGCTGCGCCGTCTTTTTATCCGAAACACAACGTTGCCAAAGGATTTACGTTTGTTTATCCCGCACGCCCTCGACATTGTTGCGCGCCGACAGAGTTGTTACAGCCACTCTTCCACTGCCGTCTGTGTGTGCGTGTGCGTGTGTACGTATATAAATACATGTATACAGTCGGGCGCAATCACCAAAGGCGAAAAGGGGTGAGGTGAAAGGCGAGGCAGTGACGGGGGGGAAAAAAAATTGGTTTCCTTTTAAAAGTTCTTCCGGCAGCGGCAGCGGCGGCGGCAATAATATAATTTCACGAAAGGCGTCTCTCCTATATAATATATACCCAAGGCATTTAATCCGTAACACTCATACGCGCTAAAAAATATGTACAATTTATACATGTATACCTACGAGTAAAAAAAAACATTAATATAAAATCAGACGGTCGTGTTTTTCTCTTTTATACGCAACAAGCCTTAAAACACGTCCCGAGTAGCATATATACTTATTAATATATTACATTGACGGCTCGCGCTTGCATATTGTAGTATAATATTCGCATTTCGTTATTATTATTTTGTATTTTTCAAGTCAGCGTAATATGGAAACCAAATCCCTCATACTCCAAGAGGCTTAACATGCACACACGCGCATGGCTTGCAAATGTATTCGGAATTGACCGAAATATAAACTATTATACACGGGCTTGTCCTCGACGAGTTTGGGAAATTCGATTTTCAGAAATCGATGAACGTTAAACGAATATAATAGAGATGCGTATTGAATTTCGTTAAAAAAAAAATGTAACCATAGCGACTCGATTGAGTCTTATGACGTATAATAATATATGTTATGATATTCATATAGTATTCATACCAAGTGTGGACCTATATATTATTATAATTTTATACAACTATAATATTATACAAGTGAAGCTATTTGTTTATTTTTCCGTTGACTGCAGCAGAGAATAGGATATTATTAATGTACGAAAGCGTAGGTTCCGCACGTAATGTATACACATATTGTGTACCTAAAGGCTAAAATACGTTAACCTGATATTCGGCTCATAGTTTCATACAAAGTATACAATACTTACTGATATTTTTATACGCACTATGCTCTTTCTCTGCGCCAAACCTACTTCAGAATATATTTAAGGGTACCGGTGCAATTTTTATATATTATAAAGTAGTTCGAGTTTTCGCATAATATCTTATTATTATACACTGCGCAATGCGCATGTTACATGTAAAATTATATTATAATAATATTACGCGTAGGCGTGTTTGTTTGTTTATTTATTTTTATTTTTACTGACCCTTTATACGCCGACCCTGGGGCTAGATTAAAATATAAAACTTGCATTGTGACGTTTTTAAGGGTTCTCTGCTATATATTACACATTTGCACACGCACACACAATATTATTCATGTAAACATCATAATCGTTATTACGCAATTTCAAAATTTTCCTTTGTAAATCCTTTCGCATACGTATATAAACATCCCCGCTTAACACTAAAAATTAATATCACATAAGTAAATAGGAATACAAAACAAATTTGAGTGATTTGACAATGGTATAGGTATAATAAGGTATACGAAATAGGTAGGTATATTTTGAGAACCCTGTTGTGCAAATAAATCAATACTTCGCGAACAGCACCTACAGAAAAATTGTTTTATTTATCATCAAAACATGATGACATGAACATTTACATAGTACCTGCAGCTGTACCGCAACTTCAGCTGGACAATGCGGATACAAAATAATGATGCACGCTTGTGTGTAATATGCAATCGTTTCAGTAATTTAATACAGGAAATCGTTACGTTCTGCATTTGCAGTGTCGCCGATCTGTCCACTGCAGGTCAACGCGATGTACACAATATGCACGACACATAAAATAATATGTTAAGTTTTCCGGGGCCGAGGGTCGGCAGGCTGCTCGCTGCAGTCATTCATATTGAAATGGCTCGCAATTTGAATTGTGTGCGCCAATACGTTTCACAAATTTTGTACCATACAATTATGTATTATATATTATGGCCTACATACCAGTTCAAATACGACTTGGACACGACTACAGAGAAATATCATCCGCTTATCACGAGTATAATATTGTTATCAGTGATGAATATTTTCTATACGTAGATATACTACCTATTGGTATATTGTCGGACGCAGAAAAAATTCTGCGGACGTTAGCACAAAGACAATTGCGAATTCTTTACGCTAGAGCTAACCTGGAGGTATAATAATATGATGTCAGACATTGTTTTCCATTTTTAAATCAGATTGACCCTTTTTAATGTTAATATAATATAAAATATTATGCGTAATTTTGACCGTTTTATTGATTTTTAAAACCAGCATATATATAATATACATATACTAATGACATTAATGTCACCCACATTTAAAATAATAAAATATATTCGCGTACTCCTTTACATAGGTATATATAATAATATCCTAGGTAAACCGTTTGCATAATATTATAGTTTACTCAATACGTCGCCACCTATATACGAAAATATCTCAGAAGCGCACCACCGTGAAAATCGGAAAACTTTCGCCGTCAATGTATTGAGTTCGGTATAGGTCGTGCCGGAAAAAAATGAACTCCAATAAAATAGCAGACTTAAACCGGGACTGACGAAATTCTGCAGCAATACAAACTCGTATTCACGATCGACCGCGAGGCATACCCAACTATATAATATTATATCGCAGGTTATTGTTGACAACAAAAACAATGTAACGGTGGACCACCGCGCGGGACAACTTAGCACGAGTGCGACGTGGCAAAGGACCGGAAATTCATTCCGCTAATCATACTACGAATTCCGTACGTTTCAAGTGCATACATAATGTCGCGCACACGTGCAATGTGATGCTAACCCATATGCGATATAGTGTATTGATTTTGCCACGTGCGTGCAATATCTCTGTAGTCGCCAAACGGGCGAGCGACGCGTGCTACATAATATACAAGCGTAATCAGAGGTAATGATGATAAATCCCATAGGGTATCGTTTGAAAATATGTATTATTTTATAATCCGAAAATTAATTCAAAAACTATTCCCCCCGGAGTTCTGGCTCGGAATTTCCTCGGTATAAAAAAAAATTGTTTACCGAAACTTTTAGCGGAAACTTCGTGAAAATAACATTTAGGAACAAACATGTAATTTAAATGTTAAACCGCCGACGATTATATGGTATAAATACATTTCCGGTACATTTCTCGAGAATCGTTAGCGAATTTGGCCGACATTTGGCAGTGCTAGTGTTACGGTATAACGCCGAAAATGGGGTCATCATTTTTATTCGCACACCGCTCTCGAAAATCGTATTATACCACACGGCTCGACAGTCGACGTACATATACATAATATTAACAACAAAATATAATAGTATTATAATGTCAAACAATACAATATTAGTTATATTAGCTGTATTATTATTCTCGGTCCGTCGTAAATTATACGCGGGCGCCTTATGGCGGAGACGACTGAAAACGCGATACTCGCAACAAATCATTTTTATCGCATTTTTCGCGTTGATCGGCGTCGTTTATCACACGGCTGGTAATTCATATTTAAGAGGACGTTTCACCCGCATGTGTTGTCTCCGTCTTACAAGTGCGTAACATTGCAAAAACTGTTTTGCGCGGGAAAGAACAGAGAAAGATACAGTTATAACTAAGAAACGAAATTTTCACCACATAAAAAGGTGAATTTTGTCTGTGCAATATCGTTTTTATTTTTTCGATATCACTTATACAACAAAAATTCTTATTGTTTTATAATACATTAATTTTGCGTTTTTTAAGCATGAATAACTTTTTTTGTAGTTCTGATATCGAAAAAATAAAAACGATATTGCACAGACAAAATTCTCCTTTTTATGTGATGAAAATTTCGTTTCTTAGTTATAACTGTATCTTTCTCGGTTCTTTCCCGCGCGTAAAAGTTTTTGTAATGTTACGCACTTGTAAGACGGAGACAACACATGCGGGTGAAACGTCCTCTTAAGACGTTCGACGAGACGACATACATGCAGTGCTATAGCTCGTACGGGTGGTGAAGCGGCGTGTGTGCACACGTACAATTATTACAATAAACTCGCGATCATCGTAGTATTATTACGTATTATTTTGGCGGAAACGTTGTTTTTTCGTTCTTTCACAGACGGCGGTTTTTGGCAAAACGACTATACACGATATAAGAACCGTACGGTGGAAGCGGTGTGGCAGCGGCGCGGGCGGGTGGGTTGCCGATTTGCCGCCGCGGTGCGCCACACCGTTTTCCGGTGCGTCGGAAATAAATATAAATCTGGTCGCGAAACGGTATGGATCGAACAAATTGTACGCTAGACCCGGGCCGGCCGGAGGAGATTCTCGGCCGCCCGAACGATTTATGCGCATCGAAACGGTTGCCAAAAAATTGTACGCGTCCGAGTTGCTCGGCAGTGGAAAAGCGGTCGTTTCGAAAATCCGTTTGAATTTCGGAGCGTTTCTCCTCTGTCTGTGCGGCGTACGCAACAACAACCGTGTACGCATCGGTTCCACTCGAAACAGTATAAATATTAAATAACTGCAGCGGGGGGATCTTCACCTGTTCGTTGGATTTTATACGTGTGGAACCATCGCTACAAGAAATAAATTATTCAGATGGGGGGGGGGGGAAATCATCTGCAGAAACTCGACGTAATCCACCAAAGACTACGGTGCACAGACCCGAAGATAGCGACTTACATATTATACATCGTAATAATATTTCGTACAGTGCGCGTCAAGCGCGCTCGTCCTTTTTTTTTTTTTTTGACTGATATTAAATATTTTTCACCCAAAACGAATCGATCGGACGTATAATATATCATCACCATCGTTTTATCGTTATTATTATTGCAATATTAGGTACCCGCCACGCCGCGGCACTCGAGTTTATCGCTTTTCGGTCGGACACGAGTCGGCCGAGTCGGGCCGCACAAATTCTGCAGCTCTCCAAAATTAATTAGAGATTGCAACACTTGCATTCGATTCTTCCGTAGGTATAATATTATTATGATTACGACGCGTACAATACGGTGCTTTAAGTCTTATCTGTGGTGTATATCGTTTCGGTCATTATCGATTTCGGCGGCCATCGCGTATTCGGCCGTCCATAATAGTAGAAAGTAGTAATAACATAATAATAACCGATGACGGCGATGACGACGACGACGTTGATAAATAATAATATTATAATGTTGTGTTCGTGCGGTATAATGCATAAATGCGTATGTGCACGCGTGTGCCATGCGAGCGCTCTGTGATTAAAACTTTGTGCCGAAAACGTGCTGTATATACCTAAAAACACCTATATATATAATTATTATAACAGACACTACACAGTTTTCGAAATATCGCGATAATACGATTAACTCTTGAGTGCTGAAGTCGCGGACCTCGGTGATGAAAGAAAACCTCAAAGTTTTTTGAGAAACCAAACCATTAGTTTACGTAAGTACGCCGCGATACAAGAGACCGTATTTTAGTAGTCGTTTTTGTTTTATTTTTAATATGATTAGCGAGCAAAATTTAATTTAATTTGGAAAAAACATATTCAAATAACAGATTTCAAAACAATACAAACCACACAACGAAACGGCAAAAATACGCTCTTGTCTTCATCGTACACATAAACATTTTGGTTTCTAAGGGACAGTAACAAGTATAGTTAAATAACTCTTTTTCACATGAAATCATTTGTCTGTATTGCAATATCTAAATTTTATAATATAACGCTAAGTGACCTGCGACTTGTCAAATAATTTGAATAAACATATACATATATGATATAGATTTTTCTTAACATTTCATTAACAAGACCTATTACAAAAAAGTGGGTGTGCGATGTTCTCCAAACATTATGGGCGAGAGGGAGAGAGGGTCTTAGCAATCGTTGCGAGCCATTATTCGTTTTTGATTGATTTACCCGTTTTACTATTGTATAAAAAATACGATATTATAACTACGATTATACGATTAAACTCGTTATGTATAGGTGTCCTAGAAAATTATCTCTGAGTTGTTATTGTATCCATCAGGAGACCATCATAATGTATTTATATATTTGTACATTATTATAAGACGACGAGTCTGGAAACGTTTTTTTTTCGCTTTTCACTCGCCGCTGCATAATTTCTGGACTCCGCCGTTGCCGCCGCGGACATATTTACACGGCGGCGATGCGTATATACGTTTGTATATAATAATAGCTCCTCAGTCGACGCGTATTAGTTGAACATCATAAAAACACGATCTACATGTATAAAAACTGTACGCTTCGAAGTGTGAACGCGGCGACAGACTATACGGTGTGTACAATGCACCGTCTGCCGTCTTTCTTCGTGGCATAAGGCGTAAAAATAATACGTTGGCGGGGCACAACCGAGGTGCGTTTATGGACCGAGGAGAAAAAAAGAGTGGAAAAACACATAGCGACGACTGCAGCAGCCGAAACAATAGCCGAGGACACACGCCATTATAATAACGCACTCGTCAACTATATAATATATATAACATGCGCAGGTCTTACGCCGCGCTTATTTTTTATACGTTTAAATACATTATTACTACCCGTTTAGGGCATCAAAACCAATGAGACGCCTGATGAGACAGCGCAGGTACCTAAATGATCGGCTAAATTCTACGACACAAAATTCGACAATTTTTAAACACCCATATAGCGACTAGCGAGTTCCTGAGTTGTCCATCACCGCCGACAGTAAGTTGAAACACATCATAATCAAATTTGCTTATAATATAACGTTCTGTCGTTGTGCCCAAATTACCACAACATAATATAGGACCGGCAGTACCAAATAGTTTTTTTTTAATATTATCGAATCCGAATGTATGTACGTGAACGATGGTGTGGACGGCGCGTTAGATTTATGTATATTTATATGATGATAATAACAATATAAACTCAGCAACTATTATATAATATTATTATTGTTATTAAAGGACGGCGATCCGGGACAGTAGCTGTCACGATGACGCGCCGCCTGTAAAACTTTGCCAATTTTCCCGATAGTCGTTTTTCCCTGTATCGGCTTCGGCTTTATTATGTCGAGCAAAAATATATATATTGCGTGACATGCCGCCCCCGGACACGCCGCAGGGTTGAAAATTATGATTTATTGGTATGATATACTCTATATAAATATATATAATACAAAACACACCACATATGCTGCCGAAAATAATATATATTATATATTATGGAGCATATACCATGCGCCGGACGACGTACTATTACGTCGTCGTCATCGTTTTCCGAAAGGTTCGTGTATGGGATATTTTCTATATTTAGAAACAGAGACAATGTGAAAAATGGCAAGTCGTGTGTGGATAATAAACGCGGCGCGATCCGATCTAAACAGGGTTTCGAGCATGAATTTCCGTTTTAATCGGTCGCGATCGCATAATAGCTAATAAATCCGCAATAGCGCTTATATATGTGTGTGTATTATAATATATACATAACGTGTGCCGTCAATAACACTGCTGTCGTGTAATAATGCCATCTGACCAGTGAGTATATATACCTAAATATAATGTAGTATGCTATATACACTATTAAACACACACATATACATAATTATGATATAGGTAATGGCTTAATGGCTATTGTACAATAATATTCATGCATCGTCCACAGCTCGAGTGTCGAGTTGGACGCAATCAAAGACTCGTCGTACGTTTTATTGTATAGTATATATATATCTACTGCGCCCACGACGTTCAATCATAAAATAATTGTTATATTATATCGCATCATATTGTGTGTATCCGAAATCAGCGCTTATGCAGATGATGATGACACTTCCTATACCTGCATATATATGTAATATGTATACATGTCCGGAAATGCGCTATAGTGGTATTACGCAGTGGTGTATAAATATAAACAGCTCGAAACACATATTATTTATATCCGGTATACGAAACAAAAGAAAAACGGTAAGTCGGTGGTGCGCTGTGCAGTCGGCGCGAGCATATACACACCGCGGCGAGGGGAAACGATATAACAGGAAAAACTAAGGTAGATCGCCTACGATACGGAAAAGAAATAATATCATACGCGTAGGTATCACGATATTGTGTTCTGACCGATCCAAAGGAGACGGTACACGTTATGATGCACTATGCATCCGAGTTACTATATATATATACATATATAATATGACCGTATATAGTTCGGGTGTTTATACAAGGCTGGTTGTATATAGAGCGGTTGTTGTTTTTAACACCATCAACGAGTATTTATATTATATATACACTATCAGCACGCCTACAAATATTACACATAATATATACATAGCTGTACGTCAGCTATACCTATAGTAATAATATTATATTATCGCGTTAACGTAATTAAGAGAAATATTCCAACGGTATAATGTAATTATTGAAGTGCCGCACGAGCGTTACATATAATATTATACGCATTACGTGTGCGGACGGGAAATCGTGTGCTCAGCACACACGCACACTTTTCGAGAGGCTTATTATGGTGAGTAAGGTACACGGTGTATATAATATAATAATATATGATAATAAACCCATCTTTGAAGAACGCGGCGATGGCGATCCCGCTGCCGCGATTGCCCCGCTAAAATGCAGCGACGAGACGCGTCGGCGGCGTTTGGGGTTACCATATACCGCTGGTCGGGTCGCGGGGACGTAGCACCGCGCATCATATTGTACATAATAGGTAGGCGCGACCCTTATATCGGCGTCCGCTCTCTCGATTCGTCGGATGCCGGCAACAACAAGTTTGGACAAAGATGTTTCGGATGAATAACTATATTATATACATGTTCGGAATGTGGAAATATCGGGAGATTACACGGGGTTTTGGATTCCGTTGACGGGTTTAATCAGCATTTTATATACCCACCACAGCCGCAGCTGGGTCGGAGAGGTCGTGTTCCCCGTCGACGGCGGGTGTATGCGGGGGTGGATGCGTATACGTAGGTATATATACGTAGTAGGACTTATAGAGGCGACGGTGGCGTAGAAGGCATCGTGCACGACGGCGGCGGAGGGGCAAACCCGCAGAAGAAAGGGTTATATATATATATATATATATATATATATATATAGGGTCGAACGCGGAGTGGAGTTTTTAATTAAATGCAAAATCGATTCTCGGCGGACGGACAACTGTGATGCGACGGAGATGTATTATTTTCATTTTTTCAATCATAAAAATATATACATATATATATTATATTACACCGTGCAGTCGTCGGCAGCCGATGTGTATAATATATACTGTCCGTATATATTGTGCATAAGCAGGGACACGCGTCATAATAAACATATTGTGTATTTATGTATTATATATGTTTTTTAATGCGTTTTCTAAAAATCAATTTAAATAAATTCACGTTTCACTCTCTTTCTCTCTTACACGCATAACAACATAAAATATCAGTCATTTATCGGAAACACGTCTTTCGGGTCGGTCGACCGACCAGCGCCGCCGAAAACCACACCTCCGTCGTCGTCGTCGCCGCTGTCATTGCTACAAATGTACTATAGGTACGATATGTATGTGTCTAGTGTGGGCATGTGTGAGCCAGAGACGGACGGCAAAAACGGTTATTATTTTTATTTTTAAACGCTCCCAATCGTATCTCTATACTACAATATCCTAACAATTCGTATATAAAAAAAAAAAAATTAAATTAAAAAAAGTGGCACTCTCGTAGGTATTGATTTATCTGTGGCGGCTAATGTGTTTCCTGTTAAGGTGACTGTAGGGCAAATCGAAAATTCCGGTTTCACGCTACATACACAGCACGCAAACCACGCACACAAGCACGCGTGCGACTCGAATAATATGTAATTGCCGTTTTTCAATGACGTTTTACATTAGTAAAAACGTCGTTTATTTTTTATTTCTATTCAGTTTAATTTATGCAAACGTCCACCTCCCGCCCGCCGCCCGTAAACGATCCACACCGACACCCGTTACAAACACTTTATAATATAATATCATGTGGATAGCGAATACTTCAAAAGAAACAAATTAATTTTTTTCTCCGAGTTAAACAATCGACCGAAAACATTCACACTTGGATTGATGATAATAATGCACATAATATGTGTATTAATATATTATATATTTTATCATAATATTATACAAATCTATATATAATAATTTATTTTACACCTTTCCATGATAACCGTCGGCGATATATCAAAGGTGATTGTACATATATATGTATAATGTAGTGTGTGTACACTTGTGTATTATTATATCTACGTTAAATGCGTATTCGAGACGACCGAATTTTAACAACATTATCCGCCCACGCCCCGCTCGTTTCGGCGTAATGAAATATTTATTTAATTTACAGCGTCCGCCGCGAGGTGTAAAGAATATATCAAATGTTTAATTTAAACATTTAGCGAACGGTTTGTGTCGGCGTTTCGAAATTCCAAAAGGAATTTTGACGGGCGTACGGACTATTATACGTCTCGCGCGTCATATATAATAATAATAATACATATAATATCATGTACAATATATACATGGAAAAATGAAAATAATTACAGATGAAGAGCCAATCGTTATTATTACGTGTATCCCACACATTATAACACTACTACGCGACTGATATTACTTTGCAACTAATGTGTATCGGTATAATATACAGTGGTTGACTTGGAAATAAAGTAGCAGAGGTACTCTATAGCTGGTTATAAAACGTAGCGTCCCTAGCATTTTAATAAAACTTACATAATCATGGAGGGGAGGGGGGGTTAAAAGTTTACATAACAATCCGTCCCATGCGTTCCCCTTTAAAAAAGAGGTAGGGGTACGCTAGCGTATCCAAAAAATTAGTTGAGGTACTCAGTCCCCCCGCGCTCCCCCCCCCCCAAAGTTAACCACTGATAATGTATTATACAGCCACTCGAGGATCGTGTTTTATACCGTCATTCTGAGTGTCTGAGCATCACCAGCAGCCGGTCGGCCGGAACCGACAAAAATCCATAACAGCACAAACCATCATGACGTATATATAGGTTCTCTATATAGTATACAATATATATATATATATATATTATGGTGAAAACACTGTGCACACGGGTAAAGGTGCGCATAACCCCGTCGGAAAATAGAAAACGATATAAGAACCTATATATAAGGCTTGGGGCCTCTCACTTTCAAGTCGTTTCATCGAACACGACCGCATGTCGCGAGGATCCGTAGATCATTTGTGTGAATAAAAAAAAAAAAAACTCCCCCAAAAAAATACATTATACAACAATAAAATATAATGGTAATACCTACGTACGTATATTATATAGACACGGCGAACCTACCGAGTGATCTCGACGGGGTTCGAGAAGACTGGAGGGTCGGACGCATATTATATTAAAATAATAATATCGCATGCCCATTAAAATGTTATACTATGTCATATTATTGTGTTGCGTAGGTACTCGCGTCGAGTGTATTATCGAAACGGAGAATCGTCTGTGGAATTTGTTCGTTTTCAGAAACCATTTTCGTAGTCATCATTGTTGAGTATAGCGAGATCGACGGTGCCTCCCGGGAAATCGACCGTATAGAGGTGTATCTATTCAACGAACTCATTCGGGATCGAGAAAGAGTAAAAATTATACGTCGTGACGTGATGAATAATCGACTGGTCGCAGTGCGGAGGGGGGCAGACGAGATGTAGAGAGAGAGAGAGGGTTAGCCTATATTATAAGAGATAAATATCGAAATGCACATGTGTGTGTGTGTGTGTGTGTGTGTGTGTGTGTGTGTGTGTGTGTGTACGTCAGGATACGATGTAGCAGGCTGTCGGACCGAGTGCTGAGGATATTGTGACGTACATCTATGCGCACATTGCGGATGATAATAATAATAATAATATTTTACAACGAAATAACTATCGGACGAAGCGGCGGCGGAGCAATACCGGAATGTCGGTCGTGTTTAATATTATATTATGCATTATGTATGCGGACCATATTATAGCGGTCGCCGTAACCGGGCGGTTACACCGCTTTACACGAAGAAATCTTATTTAAATTCTCCCGACGGCCGGTCTTCTCCGGCCGTTGGCGCGCGCACGCACCGACCATATAGGCGCGCGCGCGTGCAGGCCCGACGCACGACGAGGCGAGACGGCGACCACTACCACTATACTAGGTACCACGGTATATGACTATAGTAACTATACTACTATTACCGCAGTACTAGTATACCACTATGTCATTATAGCGACTACTAGTATAACAACACTACTTGTACCAGCTTGCTAGTAGCTACTACTACTACTAACCGCAACGACGGAGCGTATACAAAGACGACACAACGGTCGTGTATTGGATTTCACCAAACACGGCAGAGATCGATACGCGATAAATTCCGCGGTGTCCAGTCACAGTACGAGATGCACCGGGTCGAGTACCTCTGTATAATATCGTATATGCGATATTATTACAATATGTATACGTATGCATAAAATAGTTGTGTCCCGTACGGTGTTCACTCGACAACTCGCCCACATCATGCAATTCTTGTGACCATCATCATGTTATTATATTGCGGCCGATGCCACAACTCTGTTATCTCGCAAAAAAATCAACATCACAAACCCATAACAAACACACATCCTGCTAGAAACAATTTTTGTTCGGTTTTTATAAAAACTGTTCTATTTTGTAATTAGTTTTTTTTTTTTGATATACCTAATATAATTTCATTGACATCGCGACAGCAATCAATATGCAATTTCCATTATATGTACATACGTTTATATTTTCCTCCGTTTCTCGTTATTCGACACATTCCATAACATTGAAGGCTATATTTAGCTTCGGTTCTTCCGTTTATTCGGTAGTGCTATAGACACTAGTCTATATATTTTATGAATATCACAATAATTTTCTAGTGCAAAACAAAACTATTTGAAAACTATGTGTAGACACATAAACAATTACGATGAGAGTTTTATTGATCTGTATGACCCATATATATTAATAACTCGAATAACAACGGCGATGCGAGCATTCAAAAGGTTTGTAAGAAATCTTATGTTCCGGTGCTTGAACTCGAATCCTGCAGCACCCGAAAACGATTATTATTCCAGAGATATTTCTCTAATATTCGGCAGCTGCAATCGCGTTGGCCGGCGACCGGCTCTGTGTCCGTTCTGTTTGGGACAAGATTGCTGGCAACGCAACGCCAACTGTACAATATTATAACGTGCGAAATCGGCACCAATTACACGCCCGAAAATAATGATGTATACATGATGCTGCCCATATGGTATTTTCTTTGCTAAATATATATACGGCGAAAGCGACGAAATTAATTTTGAAAATGCGTATATTAGATACCGCCGATTCGCTTCGCGTCGAGTAACCCATCTCGCGTTATAATAATAACTATGCGATTATTCGTGCTGTTCGCGGAGCGGGCGGGTTCGGGCCGACAATTTACGAGTTTTTCGTTTTTGATTTCTTTTGACGCACCGACGCACAACGGAGACGGGAAAAAGGGTCGTTCACGGCATATCGTATATATATATAATACTAATATAATATTACATTATTACATTATGTCGTATAGGTGTAGTCGGGCGTAAATTATTTTCACAAAAAAGGAGGTGACGGTAGGTCAGTGGCAAAATTTCCCGTCCGCGTCGTCACGGACGACAACGCACACGACATGTTGGTAGTATTTTCGGAAAAACATTAACGATAATCGCGTGTAACTGGGTTGGGGGCGGTTATGCGCGCTGTATATAGAGGTGTCAGTGGCGGTCCATATTATAAACCAAACCGCTTTCGGACTCGACTCCATCGTCGCTCGTTCCAATCGATTTCACACTGGACCATACGAATCCGGGGAGGAAAAAAAACACGTAAATATATATATTTTATTCGATTACATACTACAAAGGAAATAGGTAATGAAACGCGTTATAGAGGTGTACTGCGCTTCGGGCGGGTTGATTCGATTTGGAAACATTATCGTAACGAAACGACCAGCTAAATAATATCATTTATTTTATTGACATATATAATTGAATTCTATTATGTAAAAATGTATATATTACACAACCATATTATATATTGCAGTGATTGCATTTACAAGTTTCGTTTGACGCTCGCACGTGTTATAGTTCAACGTCCTCATCAAATATGGGAGTACGATATGATGGTAAATGTCAATGCAATGACTCTTGAAGGTAGCCGAGCACTGAAAGAATGCTGCTGTGAAATATTGTTACGTTGTTATATATTCATTAGGTATAGGTACGTAACACACGTGGACTCCATCATATCGCGAGCGGTGATTCGAACATCGCGGACAACTATATTCACCTAAATTCGTCCCCTCCCCACCCCCCTGGGACCGTTTCTGCGCCTGTGGGTATGATCGCGAGCCCAGTTTAATAATACCGTATAATTAACAGCTATATAACACATACAGCATAATATACAAAACATTATAATACATCGCCGCCGCGGCAGTTTAGCGGATCTATCCTTTTACGAGGATTGACGACCATCGCTGCGCAGACACCTTGGCCGCGGAAAATGTTTAATATAATAATAAATATATATATACGATACGCGCGTACGTGGGCACCGGAGTGGAAGGGGGAAACCTATAGAGGATATATATATAAATATACGCGTTATTGTTGGTATACATAATATATAGGTGCACTCATCGTCCTTGGCGGCGTTCACCGCAGCACTCTCCACGACGACGACAGCGGCGGCGGAGACTGTGAGACTTTTTATCTCGTCCGTCCGATCGCCAAACCTGGTTTCCTCCGAGGTCCCGATCGATCATCAATACATATATTACGTATATATATATATATATATATATATATATGTCATGTGTGTGTGTGTGTATAAACGATATGTAATATTAAACGTTTATGTATATACATATACATTTTATGCGTGTGTGTATCCACCCCCGCCTGCGCGTACTCGCGGGCAATCGTCATTTATATTATTTTTATGATCTTTACACGCACGCCGTCACTCGCACATAAATATATTATATTGTATATTATTTTTTCCAGACGATTATTTTATTCAACTCGAAACTATCGTATTCATCAATATTATAATACACGCTTTTGTGTCGGACAAACAAAATCGAGTTACCATCACTCGACGAGAGATGACACGCCGTTTTCTTTTAGTACGTTATTATATAATATTATTATAAATTGTATATACTTCGGCCGTTGTGTTCCTGCATAATAATAATATAATAATATAGAGTCGAGTCATCATCGGGCGCAGTGCATTATACGCTGCAGGTACAACAATATAACATAATAAAATATTTAATAATATGGTATACGCATTATGATAATAATTGTTGCCGTTTTATCGCGCAACTTTGTGTACGCATATAAATAATATATATACAATAATGCAATTCGAGGTGCAGTAATCTGTAGGAAGACTTGACGATAACAATATAATATATATATAAGATCCTCATCCTTACGTGTAATCGTTATCATACGGTTAAATTGTGTGTATAGCCTGTAGGGAAATTATTGTTATGACAACTTCACGTGTTCACAAACGGCGTGTAACTTGTGTAAACGAAGAATTTCGACTCGGACTTAATTTACGGAGAGGCGTGAAAATCGATTTTCGACTATATAGCCTCTATATAATAGCGTCGCCGCCGCAACCACCATTACACGCTGTACATACGTTATAAAATGCCTCGGTCGTTGCTGCAACCACCCAAGTTATATACCTACCCTCATCAAACGCACAAATCTAATAACAGGGCTTATAGGTCGGGACCGCCGTGCCGTGCTTAATAATAAATGTATATATGTGCTCACACTGTCCATATATGTATATATAAAGGTAAATATAATACAGGCAAGACTGACGTTCGAAGCGGGCGAGAGAAATAAACGAGTGAAATGTATTTTTATTTTGATTGTCCGCAGAGAATGCATTTGCACGCGGCGACCAATATTATATTCGAACCTCGATTACTTATTTATACCGTTCAAGTGTACGCGGTCGATGCGAAAAAAACTTTTTTTTTTAAACACATGCTTACCTACACTTATATAGTATTTTATTATTAATCCAAACCGTAATATCGTCACGATACCCATCGAATTTGAATGTTACATACTTTATTATAGATTCATAAACGTACATGCTTAGATGCATATGAATTGAGGCCTAGAAATAATATTACTTTAATCCGGTCGGCCTGCAGATGAATGCGTTAGTGTGAAGGAAAAAAAAATGTTATGATAATAATGATTATAATAATAATACACTCGCGTAATCCGTCGGTGTTAACATGGTAAAATTAACGTTAAATATACGCATCACTTTTATCTAAATATGCCTAACCGTGAACCTATTGCATGGTAATAATAATAATAATAATAAAGGTGATTTGCATGTAGTACATAATATTTTTATTCATAGAAAGAGAGAGAGAGAGAGTGAGAGGAGAGTGAGGAAGAGATGTAAACGCGTATACACTGAAAAACCGCATTTGCGGGCTAAGGAACAAAACCGATTACCCGACGGGCGCAAAGAAGTACATCCGCCGCAGCTATTAGTTAATCAAATATTACCCATGGTAATTATTATGGCGGAACGCTATTATAATAATATAAAATATATTATTAAAAATATAATATAATGTTATACATCGTGTGGCAATATTATAAATAATCGGATCGTTGATCGCACGCGTTTCGAAAATGCGTTTACATTTATCATAATATGTATATAGGACATATAGGTAACCTACGCTATATAAACACGCATTCGTCGAGATGCGCGAGTCGGATATACGGAAAATGTTTAGAAAACGTATTTTTCTCACACGACGGATCTGACGGCGGGATCTAAGGAGACGACGGTGCACGGCACGCGGCTCATTTCTTATTTATTCTTATCATTATTATTATTATTCCATTACAACAATATGCGTCAAGGAAACGTTTGGCGACCCCGAGGGTTATGCCGGTCGAGTTGGCCGAGTGGGGGTCAAGGAGGGGGGAGGGCTACACTACCAATAATATATAATATAATATTATGACCGATTTCGATCGCGCGTCCAACACATAATCATAAAAATAAATAAATAAACATGTCCGGACCCCGTCGGACCGCGCCGCTAAATTACACGCGGATAACGCACAATCGACCGCATACAAAATACGTAGATTATGAGATATTTTAGAGAGATTATATGATGATGATGAGGTGTGGGTGCCGCTTACGACTAAATAATAATAATAATGATATATTACAGGTGTGTGCGCGCGCGACCTCGTAGATCGCGATAAATCGCAAAAGCCCTTTGGGTAATTTTTTTTTTTTAACGGAAAAAGAATTTACTTCGCCAGACCAGAACGATGTGGAGTGCCGCCGTCATGGTGTATATAGCGTATAATGTTTTCTTCGGCGGTCTGCAAAACGCGCGTGGAACTATACCGCCCCCCTCACCGTCCGCCGAGTCATCGCTGCCACCGACCCCAAAGCGGGCGGCACCGATAATTAAGCGTATTTACGAGTTTAAAAACGATTCAAAGTAATAAAAATATATACACACACACACATATATAAAACAAGCCTGGCGCGCGTAACATATTAACAATAATAATATAAAAGTCCCGAAGAAATGTATATAGGTACATCGAAACCAGCATTGCGTCCCGATATGATTGGTAATGATGATAATAATACCTCTCATCCGCGACTATCGCGACCGTATCGATGTTTTAAAACTGGTCGGCCGTCGGACGTTTTGCGATATGAAATATGACGTATCACGTATGTATAGACACTTGCGCTGCAATGATTACATTTTGAGAGCATAATATACGAATTGCAAAAAACCCCGTAATAACGATATTATATATATATATATATATCATGAAGATGCATAAGTGCAGCTCGCATCAACGTATAGTTTATTTATATTGTATAGTACAATATTATGTGCAGTATATTACGGTATCGCAGGTATGAGCGTATTATAATACATTATCATGTAACCGTCGCAGAAAAAATTTAATCATCCCATTAAATCGTAAGTATATAGGTAATAACTTAATTTTCAATGTTCATTCGGTTCACACGCACGTTTCGTGCTCAACAAAATGGCGTTCGCTAAACGTCAAAACGCGGCGATGAGTATATGATAATATGATATAATATAATTCACTTGAAATAAATAGGCAACCGCATTCGAACAAATATTTGTCTTTAAATTCGCCTTCTCTATCCCATTTTTAATATCCCAGTTAAGTCTCAATAATTAAATTTTCATTTAAAATCCAAATATTCTTGAATTTTGCAGTATTTGGTAAAAAACATGTTTAGGTAAATTTCTGGGCAACTCAAAACATATCAGACGAAAATTTCTGTGCTTCTGGTATTAGTCTGACAGCACTGTACACTCGAAAACTTGCGTACATCATAAAAATCATCATCTCGCGTCTCCTTGCAGTAATTTTCTCCCAAACATTATTATAGGATATGCCGCAAGAAGGATGAAAAGAACTCGGCTTTATGATAAGCACCTATCCATTATGTATCTGCACCTACCTAAAATTTTTTTTTTACAATTTCTGTCACCAAATAGACTTAATATATAGTCTATCTAGTGTAGATTGTAAATATTTGTAAAAATATAAAAATAACAATAATAAAACTTGAATAATACGTTCTATAACACAATAACGTCAATGACATGTTATTGGAACAGCCAATAATGTCACTCGTACACATATTTAGGCGCTCTATCATTATGCAATAAGCGTTTCGGAAATTATTCATATTAAATTGTGCATTCACTGCAGTTTTATTTATCAGATGTGTTTACCTATAATGTGTTGTATATGTTGTAGCCGGAACGTTTTCCACTCGGAAAATGGTATTTAAATATTTTCCGATTGTACACATATTACCTAAATACTATTATAGATAGCACGCGACGTTAGTTAGACATTATTGGTTGTTTGCATTGGATTATGAAATCGCGATAACGTCAATTGACAGTTTAATCAAAAATAATACAAATTTATTCGCATGTTTGCGTGCTTGTATCGTGATTATCCTCCCCACTGTAATAAATAATAAAAATTCAATTTTCGTGAACGTCGTTGTTGTAGGTCACATAAATGTTTTATCGCGATATACTTTTGATACTTCTTTCCGGAGGTCAACGACATCAATAATAATAATACGACGAATAAAGAGTATATTTAATATTTATTATAAAATATTATGACTGCGTACATATATACGTTATGATGTTTTTGCGTATATATAATTGATATTATATAGAACGGACGCAGTGTGTTGCTGAGTGTATACAATTAAATATAAATTCCACCGCACCACGCGTTCCATAACATAGACACTGAATAATAGCTAATCATTTGTCGAGCCACGTCATCGTCATCGGTATACGACTGCAGCGATAAATTAAACATTTTAAGTTGGTTTTAATTTTCTGCTATACACCGACCGGACGTAAATCTAAAATGGCACGACGAGTTATTGATTTCCATCTGCAAGAGTCGGGTGTTTGGACGGTTTTTGTTTTCGCGGAGTGCTTGCGCATCATCGCCGTGCAGCCCAGAGCAATAACAATAATATTAGTCGCCACGAAGTATAATGTCGCTGAACATCACCAACACACCGATGTATTGCTAGCTAGAGCTGGTACTGCACTCACCGTGTCCGCCCTCCTGCTCATTACGTATACGTACCGCAATGAGCATACGCGCGTACACGCACCCATTGCCTACCCATCATCACTTTATATCTGCAGCGTTCGCACGACAATAGTTCAAGGAACCATAGACGCGGACTGAATCCACTGCAGCCATCTGCAGCCGGTGCATCATGCGCGTATACGCGTTATATAAATGCTCTCTAGCGCAGGCGTTTAATGGGTAATTATCGTTTACTACACTGCGCCGGAGACACGGGGCCGCGTGCTAATTGGCACACACGACACTCGCACGCACGCACGCGAACACACAAGCTCAAACTCGCTTGCCGAGCAGATCGTGAGGCGTCGTCGGTGGGTCACGACCGCCGTCGTGTGTGTACCGCCGCCGCCGTCATTATATATGTAGAGAGTGAGAGAGAGGACGAGAGTCACGTGACGACCGGAGAGACGGTGGAAAAATATAGTGCGGGAAAAAAAAAAGTAAAAATATTCGCCACCTTGGCCCCGCCGCCGCTGCAGATCGGGGTCAGTGAGTTCGCACCTCCTCTTTTCGTCATCAAAGCCGAAATTTTTCGCTAGTGCAAAAATAGCTGACAATGTCCGACACCGTAACCTTTTTTTTTTTTTCGGTTTTCGAAAAGTTATCGCAGACTGCGGACAGACGTTTATCCATCGTACAAACATGATATGCGGCTACTACCTACTCGTGCAACTTGTTACTATACGGCCTGCATAATATGTGTTACTATTATTATTTTATTATTATTCAATATAAAATTGTGAATATATTACTGACAGGGCTGCACGCTTACTGCAAAGTCCCTTACAGTCCTATCAAACTCGGCGTTTTCATTTGTGTAATATAATTTTTGCGTTTACCTCTCCGCACCGATCATCGCCGCCATCACGCGCTATACTGCAATATGGCGCGGTATCATCGTTGTATTGTCATCGCGACGATATCTCACCCGGGCGCAGCGCGACGGACGCCTTTTCAATTTCGTCGCCGTACGTTCATTATCACCGGGAAATTACATTCCGTGCCGAGATTTGCATCGCGGCCAAGGGGATTCCCCGCCCTGCGAAATCGTTGCGAACAAGCGGCGGCGGCGGCGGCGAGGGAAAAGAAACCCCGCGAAAGCGATCGTTCTCAATATTGTGTTGCGACGGTTTCGGGTTTCGGGATCGAATAGAACGAAAATACAAAATAAAAGCCACACCAATATTGTTATAATATACCGCAGGATAATATTGTTGTATGCGTATATATATATATGTGTGTGTGTGTGTATATCGAAGTTTTCCATTAACCAACGGCGACGTCGTTCGGAGTTTATTATATTATTGTATATATTTGTATGTATTATATTATAACTATATAAATGTTATCTATGTAAAGGAACATATTCGTTGAATGGAAAATATTTCTACGAACTATTATTATTATTTCTCAAAACGCCAGCGAAAAATGAATTATTTATCGACGACTGTAATAGCATTGAAAGCTGCACAGTGCATATCACGTGGAGAACGTATATTTCAAGAAATTCCAAACACACTGCAATATTGTCGTTTGGTTTTTTTTCTCTCCCCATTTTCGTTTCTATAGGAACACATCAATAAATGACCATTTTACGTAACACGCAAAAACGACGACATTATATTGTTGGTATGATTTTTTTTTCTTTGGTATATACATATTTTATATTATTCGCACACGACGCTCTGCCCCGCCTCATGCATTCGGACCGTCGTCGACGAGACTACTTCGGGTCCAGACGACATTCCCGCATACGTATCGAGTGTCTCCGGCCGTGGATTATATTATTCGAGTTTCGTCTCTTCTCGATTCGTGTTTTTATTATTATTATTATTATTATTATTATTGTCGTCATCGTTCTTTTCGTCGTCCCGTCGACGTCCGAAACCGAGAGTTTGTGTTTTATCATCGGTCGTTTATCATCCGTTTCCGCCGGCCGTAGACCAAAATATCTATAATACGGCTCGACGCAGTACAATAATATGTAATATACAATTTTGTATTATAATATATACATACCCCATATAGGGTAAGCTTTTGGTCGCCAGCGAGAGCACAAGACCACGGTCGAGGTATACGAGCTGCAGGAATGCTTTTCGCAGGGGCTATGAACCATGTATGAATAGTACGTCCGTTGCAGCAACGTACCTATAATAATATATTTTAGTTTCGGTTGACCGTTTATCAACGCGGTAGAGGACGACGCGGCGGGTTGAGCGAAACTCCACGGGCCGAAGGTGGCTCGCATTCTGAACGGACGAGAGAATAATAGTAATAGTAATAATAATAATAATAATAAAATATCGTATACGAACGAAAATCGACCATGGCGGCCACGTAACACTGTGTAATATAATGTATACAGGGCAACGAGAGTGCACCCACCGCCCACCCATACACGCTTGGCCTGCAACAGACTATATGTATCGCGACGACAATAAATCACGGTTGGGGTTATTTTTTGTCCGCTCCGTACACGACATGGAATATTGCATATACATTGTATATAATAAATATATATATATATATTATATAACCCCGTATGTACAGTGAACAATTTCGGCGACTGGGCGGCGGCGGCGGCGGATGAAAAAGCCAGAACGCGCGCACACATGCACACACGTGCTCGAAAAATCGTTTTCGCCGAGGACGGGATACGCACAAAAGAATACTTATAAATAAATATATATATGTATAATATATACATGATATATGCGCGATATATGTAACGACTTTGAGGTTATTCGTCCTCCACCATCACTGTGGAAAAAATATTATTCGCGTGAAAGGCGAAAGTTTCTTACGTTCCAAACTCTGCTGTTGTGTGACCCGCACCCTCATCACTGCTGCGGCTACCGTAAATAAAATATATATTAATATTTTCGGGATGAAAGCGCGTGATTCTCGGACGATTTTTTCGGGGCGGCAAAAGAGGAGGGATCGGTTATCGTCAGAGATTACAAGACGGCTTCACGAGACGAACGCTACTTTCGCAGTCGGAAAAAAAAATCGATCGTCGACTGATATACATAAATATAATATGCTACCTATAAGCAGCAGTGGTTCTCAAACTTGTTTTTTCTCGTACCACTTAAGTAAATTATCAATCAGTGGCGTACCACTGATGATTAAAATATCGACAGTATCAACGATATTTATTGACGTATTTTCCGCGAAATCTAACCTTTATTAATATCTGAATGTTAAAAAACCACACGACGTTGTAAAATCATCATCGCTACGCTAAGAACCTAATATTCGTTTTTAATTTTCCATTCTATCACCACGCGGCCATCCACTTACCACCATATGGAGTCTTTCGCGTACCACAGTTTGAGAACCGCTGACCTATGGAATATTATTGTGAGCCGCTTCGTTTTGACGCTTTTTTCCCGTCCAGATTTCCCGAATATGTTCTTAATGCTCCGAGCTTCAGTAGTATTATTATATATACGAAGATAGTGCTATTACATTATGTACCGTATAGGTCTGCAGGCTGAGAGTATACATTCGTTTAGAGGAGACATATATATATTTTATATGGGTAAACTACTACGTGGCCCGGCCGACGATAAATCGGTAAAACGATATCGACTGCAGATTTACTATCCACTACATTATATAGACGATTGGAGAAAAAACTTTTAATTTCGCTTGATTTACGGTAAGTACCTACACTACTTTTTCCGGCGACTGAGCGGCGGTCGCGGTCTGGAGCTATAATATAATAAAGACGAAGAGATGGAACAAAATATCCGATAAATCGGTGTACGATAATAATTATTATACCCTAAGAAGTTCGTCGAAACGGCAAATCGAATTCCCGCAACTACGACCAATATATTACGGTCACGAAATCGCTCATATATATATACTAATCTGACCTTACCTTTATGTCATATTATTACGGTCGTACGGGGTAACCAAAATAAACTGAACGTTCAATGAAAGACATCCTGGTAAATGTGTCAGAATATAAAGTTTGAAAGTAAAAATAAATCCTAGCAGTTGAAATTCCATTTTGACTACGCATACTTAATTGTTTACAACAACTCTACAGTGCGATTGTATATAGTTCAACGTAATCAGTGGTGTTCGATAGTTTTTTGCCGTTCGCTTGGAGTAACTGTATAGATATGATCGTAGAAAAAAAAAGAAACATAAAAAATGTAAGATCCGACCTGTGAAACCTAAAAACGACCACGAATTGTAAGCATATGCGAAACAGACTATTATTTATGTCAAACGTCTATATTGCCTCGCAGAACACTTTTAACAAACGATTTGTAGAATGTAAGTTCGTAGAAATTCCATCGGCCGGTACACAATTGGTGTGATCTATAGGTATAAAAAATGTTGGATATTTATATATGCGTAAAAATACAAAGACTTAAATCCGTGTTCGTGTTTATTTTTAGTCTAAATGCTAATTCGTTTTCCCCACTTTATATTTCAATATAAATATTTACAGCTATATATACATTATGTAGAAACAGATCAATTTGAATGCACATCGCGGTGCATTTTTTAGTTTTCCGAGTTCCCTCATCACTCACAAACATAATAATAATAATAATCATTATTTATATTTTCGTGATCACACATTGCCGGCCGGAACGTCTTCGAGGTGTCGTCACGTGCGTCGTGTGCCCTACGCGTACCTATCCATACGGATTAAATCAATATTTTTGTCTCGGCATCAAACGAGTTTCGGGTGACTGTTTCAGCAACACATTCGCGCATTATTCGCAGTTTAGCACCCCATTTATACGATAGTCGTGTCGTGTCATCGCACACATTGTGACTGTCGTCATCTTCTCCTCCTTCTGCTAAAGGCGTTGCATATTTTTTACGCGTCAACAATTTTCATTTTAATTTTTCGAAAAAAAAAAAAAGTGTATATACGCGCATACCTCAACCTGTAAGGTACTTTTAGTTTAATCATTATACGGTCTACGGAGCAAACGTATTGTGTTGACGTGTAATACTTATATACCCGTCTCACCAATAATCTATTATTATGTATATATAACTATAAAAGTGTGATATATTTATTTTTTATTTTTGTCCGAAGAAAATTAATAATAAATTGTATTTATTTTCATGAGTTTTTTTTTTTTTCATCGTCATTATTATTTTCTTTCACTTGCTACATCCTCCGATGTAAACAGGTTATATATACATGATATACAATGTCGGAACGTAGAAGTCGTCGTTGTCGAGCGAAAATAATCGACACGCAAACATTAGCATGTTTTACGCATCACCGCCGCCGGAACAAGAAGACACAACTATGCGCGTGTGTGTGTGTGTCGCAGGCGACGGGATGTGTGCTGCTGGCTGAAAACCGGCGAACAGAAGTCGATAATCTCGGCGCGCGCTCGAGTTTTCGGTGTACGAGCTAATACGTCGTATTATTATTGTTATTATTATTTGTTCTCCTCTATTTTTTACGCAGTGGCAAGGGTAACGACGCGGGGTCGCGTACTTATTTTTTCAACATCGTTCTTTTCGTTTCCGTCCGCCCGCCACTGCAGATCGAGCTAACCGACCGAATCGCATTACCGCGACCTCATTAACTCGGCGCCTACCCAGCCCCAACCACCACCCACCTCCCCGAGAAAAAAGCGGACGTCGAGTGCTCGACCGAAATTTTTCGCGAGTCCCCCGATACAGACGAGCGGGTCGAAACGTATACTCGAAATTATACATAATAATAATAATAATAATAATACGTAATATGCAAAGTGGCCGCCCTCGACAACAAATCCGTTGAAGACTATATAATATGTATTATATAGTATTACGATGTACAATATACATAATATGATGAAAGGACGCAAAACGAAACCGTATAATGTATATAATATCCGTACAGCGACGATAACTCGTAGACGGACATAATATACCTATACACAAGGTAGATAATATTATATATTATATTTTATTATTATAGTGACGGGGTGAGCGCAGCGCTGATGGTAAACTGACTGCGGACATTAATAAGGGTTAACGACGTCGCGCAAAAGTACAATATTGCGAAGTCGCGGATGAGTATGATCATAAAAGTAACGACGTCGTATTGGTATAAATAATATAACGAACGAGTGCCTGTGTGTGGCTGCAGTAGGCATTATACACAATATTATATTAATATATATATTCGTAGCGATCTCTGACCGTTGCCTCGACGCACTCCACCCCCCCCCCCCCCCAACACGTGACGGAGGAGGAAAAAAATCTCTCGGGAGTACGCGACGCCAATTACACATTAAACAATATTACCTTTGCGTATTTTATTTTATTATATTATTTATATATATATATATATATATATATATAAACGTATATTTGTACGTCCCAACAACGGCAACGGAGATTGTGGCGGCCGTGTGCATATTATAAACAATAATAATAAATGCGCCGTTTTCGACTCGACGGGGTTAGGTCAGTCCAAAGTTTTATCCGTACAAGATCATTACCTATTGTTCTTCTGTTTAATGCGCCCGGCACGCAGCGCTCTTATACCCGTAACGCACAGCAGTCTAACGAGCATGTTGGTATATATATTATATTATTCCAAATCAATAAACATAATAATATTATTTGTACAATAAAACCGATCGCCCGGTACGATATCTATATATCTATATATAAATAGTTACGATAATTTCCCGGACGCTATTACTCCACCTCCCCCATCCTCCCACTCATCGTATTACACGCGCTAGGGCAGCAACACGTCTATTATCGTGAATAATAATATTATTATTATATTTCCTCGCACAGATCGTTTTTTTACGAGTTACGACGTAGGCTGCACTGTACACCAACATTACATTATATACATATAATATGCTCGTGTATATACCTACTTTATACTCGCAAGTAGGCGCGCGCTCGAGATTTTTTCCTTTTCCCGCACAATATTATATATTACCGTACATAATATTGTTGTAATGCATCTGGGAAAATGCGTACGTATAGCAAACAAACGGACGTATAATATACATTATATATATATATATATATATATATATACTGTCCAGATGTCGTTTGCCGATATCGTAACCATATACATATTAAAAGTAATATATTGCGTTATTTCTGTCGGTCGCGCACAGCGACGGTCGACTGTATACATTATTGTACTGCATTATAATATATATATATATATATTATATTATATTATACAAAGGAATCTATACACGCACATTAATTATATTGTGGGCATCGTCCGCGAATGTAACGAAAAACGTTTGGTGCGACTACTACGCTATGATGGTATAATGGCAGCACACGTGGAGCGAGCGACGTCGGTCGACGACGACGGCGACAAAAAAATAAATCTCAACCCTTTTAGTTTCGGTTTGAATAAATAAATTGATACCGAGAGATGATAAAGAAAAAAAAAGGTGAACACATAAATTCAAGTCCGGGCCACACGCCCCACACGGAGTTTGAGAATACACATGATTTCAAACGGTACCTATTATGTATACATAACATATTATTGTATATTATTATTATGTACATGTTATTGTGTATATATAACAGAGAAAGAGAACTAGTAGACGTGATATGTTTGTCGTTATGCTGCTGCAGGTCTAATGTGATTTCCGGGAGTCTTCCACGACACTTTGTTAACGTCGATCACCGGCGAAATGCGACGTGTACAATATTACGCGTGTTATGAATGTTATGGTCATATTATTATAACCCACGAACGCCCCGCCGAGAACACTAAATATCATAGCGATTGAAAATGTCCTTCGAGAACGGAGGAAAAAAACGATATGAAAAAATAAACAAATAAAAGAACCTTAAGCGGACTTCACACGCACGACATAAGGAAGACATTTTAAGGGTTAACCGGGCACAACACCCGCCCACCCGCCGTCTACGAACAACGCAACACCACTGTGCGTATGGACACACGACGCTGAGGCAACTGGTTTTGTGCTTAAGTTTTTTTTTTTCATTCTACTCCGATGCCCATAAACTATTATTCTCCCGCACCAGACAAAATTGTGAAAGGGCTTACACCGTAAACATTTTATTATTTTCGTCGTCCCGTCGGTCGATGTGTTGTTTTGTGTTTCAATTTGATTTCACAAACGGTTTTCAGACGGAAAAAAATGTGCTCTCTGAATAGGTAATGGTCGACCTATAAAACAATAGAAGTGACATAAAACACACACACACACACACACACCGTGTGTACACACTCATATATTTTCAGCTGCGTTGTGTGTGACGGGGCGGTAAAAAGCTCATATGGGATAAAAAAAAAAAAAAAAAAAAAACTAAAGCTATTTTCCAAACATCTCAAATATGTGAAAAAGAATCATCGGAGCAAATAGTTGTTTTCAGAATTACAGCTGAAATGTGTTCGATTCTGTTAGAGACATGATTTGTCGTTGGAAAATATAGGTATTAAAATAGGTAGACATTAATATTAGTTAAAAAGTTAATTTCTGTAAGCTTTTTAAAGCAAAAAAATAGTTAGTTCATTATCTTGTATGCCTAATTACCAAACGAATTCATTGAAACAACTTGTAAGTATTTGTCGGTCAATTTTAAATACAATACCTACGTTAAAACGAGATTATATGCCAATAACTCTACAGTAAGTATAATAGTTAAAGACTACTGTTAACTCAATCGATACTCTGTATACATAAATAATTGTTTTGAACATAAATTAAGAGCGCAGTATCGTAATGGATATTATTGAATGTATTTTAAGTTATAACATAACTGTTTAGATATTGTATTTGTAAACAATTGAAATGATAAGTACAAAGTTAGATAAAAATACAATAATGTTTTTTTAACCGCGAGTTGAGTTGGTATTTGTTATTTTTTCATATTGATTTTAAAGTTGATCAATTATTTCAAATATATTTTACGTGTTGTTTGTTCACATTTAAGGTTATTGTTTTAGTGAAATGGGCTCTGGCCCACCCTCTGCAGGTATTATTGTATTTAATATTTGGACGATCCGCTATACATACATATATAGGTACAACACGCGCGTATAACGAAAACAACACATTATTGTTATTAATTTATCACATATACTCTACAGTCGAATCATTTATATAATATAGATGCGCGCCGCCGAGGAGGTCGAACGGTGGTACGTTTATGTTTTTTATTCCCGCGATATATATAATACCGTACGCACACGTAAACATAATACAATAATATAGGCACTCATTATTAATAACGATTTTTCGTAAATGCACTGTGCGTTGTGTATTTTTCTTCCGCCCAATATTATTATTATTAATAACTCGTGTGAGTACACACACAATCTGCAAAACGTATTTGCACGACTGCAGTACATTATGTGTATATCATAATATAGGTACGTATCAATATTTGCATCAGACGTCCGCGAACTCGTCTGGTGCCCCGGGAGTAGAAAAATAATAATAATTACCTGCCCATCGCGCACCAACAACCGCTATTTATTTGACCGATCAATAATATTCCAATAGACAACGGGCTGAATAATTATTATGCTATATACAATATACATACACCTATACACATATAAACCAGACCACAAGCACATAACATCGCTGTGTACACACACCAGGACGAGCGTAAATCGTTTATAATATTATGTACATCAAAGAGAGGTCCCGTCAATACGGTAATATTGCGTTCGCATAACGTATAATATGTGTGTAAAATAAAGTAGGTATACGTTCATTGGCCGTCGTTCGTATTATTATAATACATAATATAGAGTAAATAATAATATTCATGTATATGCGAGTGGTGGAAATAAATACTTATGTATATATATGTGTGTATATAGTTATAGTATACGTTTGTGCTGCGTGTGTATATATATTAGGTATACACGACTGACGAACAGGGTACTATTAATTCAATACTGCAGTTGAAATGTTTTTTAAACATCATATCCGATTAAATTGGCAAAAAAACGAACGGAGCACTGTTTAACGAATTCGTCGATTGTTAACTGTATTGTATTGTATAATATATCTGGCTTGCGGTTGAAGAGGATTTTAATATCTATATATTACCTATACCGGCTACGAAACAATATGTACCTTGTATAATGTATATATATATGACCTGACACTCAAAATCGTTTATGAAACCACTTTAACAGCAATAGACAGTATATACCTGTAACCTGACAACATTTACGTAATATTATAGTCATCACATTATTATATATAGAAACGGCAAATAGCAAATAATTCTTTTTTTTTTTTTATACACAAAAATAAACATTATTTAAGGATGTCTGTGCTTATAGGTGCGCATTACACACACATAGAGGAGCGGTGAAATTGATGAAAACGCGTTTAGAATAATGATTTTCTTAAAAAAAAAATTGTCGTCTCGCCCGTCGCCATTCATGCGCCTTTTGCCACATCGTCCGTACATAGGTATAGGTGTATAATAAATATATAGGTGTGTGTGTGTAGACGTAAAGAGGTTGGTATACACGGCGGCTGCGATGAATGGTGCCGAAAAACAATAGGGCCCTTCGTTTACACCTCGGGCACAATGGCACAGATTTCAGCTGCTTTCCGCCGGACAGATCCTTCAAGCTCCCTGCGATCCGTTTCTCCTCCGCCACCACCGGCGGTGTGCAAAAACAACAAAAAACAATTATCCACCGCACACAACAGATGAGAAATCGCTTTCGAGGGCTTTTGTGTATTCAATCGGTTCTCTCTCTCTCACACACGCTCATGCACTATTGCTATACTACCTCCCGCATTCGCGAACTGACTACGGTAGGTGTTATTATATATATGAAGGAGAGTTCCCGCTGAAATCCTTCGTCTCACTATTTTGCCGAAAAAATCGATACCGTTTATTATAATAGTAAACGCGGATGAATTGAAAAGCACGCTCTTTTATACCGGACCCGTCCAAAATACACTATACGTACAATATTACATATTTAGAAGACCAAATACACCGAACCTTTTTGTCCTCGCCAGAGACTAGACGATATCATAAATATACGCATGACATATTAATAACAATATGAAAACGATTCTGGAGTGTGTGCATATACATTATATACATATAGGGCGGTAGTTTATGCAAATACGATTCTCATCACCAAAGTGCGTATTCTTATATATATATTCAATATACATATAGGTACGACGTTCTCCGGTCAAGACAAGTGTTTACGTCGGATTACCGCGATGCGAGGACGACAATATACGAGACGAATATGTATATTAATATTATATTATATATATACATATTTCCGTGTGTTCACCGCTGAATTTATCGACTGGATTGTATTGGAATAAATCGATTTTTTTTTACAAGTTATAATAGTGGTACATAAATACACATTTTCAGATAAATTTCAAATTTTTAAACCTCGCGATACGCGCATGCGCAACGCAACTTATTTTTTGTTAATAGCAACCGGCGTATATTTTTGATACCAAATTCGAATAGATCGAATGTTGATAAAAAATATTAAAAATGTAATATTTATTAAAATTTGAATGACTTTTATTCAGTAAATTGTGGTCTTAGTGCCATGGTTAATGGTCAAAATGACTTAAAAAAATTCAGTCTATCCGAATTTGGTATCAAAAATACCGGTTGCTATTAAAAAATAACAAGTTGCGTTGGGTATGCGCGTAACGAGAGGGTTAAAAATTTGAAATTTATCTGAAAATGTGTATTTATATATACCAACTATAGTATAGCTTGTGAAAACAAATTCGATTTATTCCAACATGATCCAGCCGAGAAATCCAGTGTTCCCTAAATTTGTGAACACACGGTAGAGGTATAATACTTCCGACCGGAAATATTGTGATCGGGATACACGACGAGTTTATAATATTTTACTAGACGAAAAATCAGCTGCGACTCAAACCGCTCACCGGCCTAATGCATATATTATACAATAATATGTCATAATCCATATGACAGCAGTATCATAATATATATATAGATATCTCGCTGAAACGGAAAATTATTTCGGATCCGTTCGACATACCGATGCGATAGTACGCCCACGTGATATAGAAATGACCGCCGTCGTGGCCGTCGTTCCGTTTTCCATCAGGATCGGTTGTAACAAAAGGATTGAATAAAACGTCTTGCTCGCGCGACAGATATATACAAACGTATTCACGCTCATTTATTATAATATTATAATAGGCGAACGTTATATTATTATATTCGACGACGACGTTGCCACTGTAGTCGTCAGTCATTGTGCGTGCGGGCGTGGGTGATGGCCGTATGTTTGTTGTGTGTGTGTGTGTATACCATATAGAAAATATAACCGATCGATCGATAGGAAATAATTCACGATAAAGCGGCTCGGCGGGGGAGTGCAACCAAGAGGGGTGTGCGACGAACACACTCACACACACTGGCATATATAGATATATATATAGAGGTACACATAGATACATATTATACGAGTCTAACGATTTATTTTATTATTTCTTTTGCTCTTTCACACACGTACGCACGCTGCACACTGATATGCAATCCTTTTTTCCTCTTTCTCAATACGAATTCCGTCGTAATAACAATGATGATAATAATTTAAAGGAAACGTCTTCCGGAGAATCGTATATATTTACGTAGGTACCTTTATACGTACATATAATATTATACCTGCGTAATTTAAAAAATACCTCCGTAAACGCACCGTGACCTGCGCGTATGCGTCGTGTTTTTATATCATAATATATACGTTCAGATACCAACACATATATAAGTGTAAGATACACACACACACACGTTCTCACACTGATAGTAGTACGCTATATATATATATATATATACAGGAAGGTCAAACAAAAATCGCCGCGCTCGCTCGCACGCACACGTCGTCGAAGCGACGGCGGCGGCCCTGGGGATGTTATTATAAAATAATGGTACGAAAACAAAACCGAGAGAATATAGTAGCTATATCTTTTGCGGTAGAAAATGGAAAAGTTGGCTCGGCCATATAATATATCGACTTGCGAGTCTCGCGTGCGCCCTACTGTGTATCTACACAGACACACACACACATACACACATCACAAACATAGGTATACGGCCCCGCGGTGGCGGCACGGCAACGTTTACTTTTGGCAATGTTTACCTATACATACGCGTATACGTATATATATGTACATACGAAAAAAACACATATTTTTCCGCGGAAAACGTTCTATTTATTTATTATTATTTTTTGTTCGCTCGGGCCAAACGCATGCAGACAATAATGCGCCCTCCAATGCCGCCGCCGAATACGAAACGAATACTAGCTTCAGCTTTGAGCTCACGACCGGAAAAGCGCACGATATTTTCTCGTAGAATACGTAACATGAACATGTTATACATATTGCCGTGTTATTCATTTGGAAAACGCTGCAAAAACAAGAATCACAAGAAATTCTGTTAGGAAAAAGCGACCGCTAACGACTATAGCGTTTAATAATGTTTATATTAATATATTGACTTTGTATTATAATGATATTATATGTGTGTAGAACTTCGCAAACTCACCTCGCACACAATATTATTATGATAGTGCCGCGCGTATATACAAGTAATCTAATAATTATTTCCACTCTATCATGTATAGTTTATATAATATCATTATACTTTCTGCGGTGATGCCAATTTTAGTCATTTTAGTCATCGTATCTATTATAGTAAAATAATTACATCATGTATCGGATTACAACGGACGACTCGTCTATTATGTGTAGGTAAATTATGGCGAGTTCGCAAAATTATTCCTATTATATATTATTATAATAATGCGGTATAAAAACTGCATCATTACAGACCACTGCTCTGATGTTCACGTTCGTTTCGGCGTACTATTTCGAAAATTATTAGAATACGTAAGAACGTGAGGGGTAGTGTGCCGGAGATAGTGTTGGTCGGCGTTCTTTTTTTTCTTTCATATCGGATACCTATCCAAAAATATTCGAGCCATACCGGACTTGACCGCGATGCCGTCGTATATTTCTATCGCGTTCGGCCTCCTCGTTTACACACACACGTTCAGGTACGCGTTGGCTGTGCTTATGTACATACGCGAAACATAAACTCTGACCCGAACATGATCGGAGTGTATCAGTTTTCTGTCAGGTTTATGGTTTTTTTTTTCTTTTATCTTTTCCCGTCTTCGGGGAGACTATAAACGCGAGCAAGTCTTTTCTACAGTGTCCGTGATGAATATTATAAGAGCGGATAATGTATATAATATGTACAATAATATGATATAGCCTATACGCTACCACGACGTGTATGCGGGCCGTATCTACATCATATTATATAGACATATATAGTATCCGCGATATACCTTCACTATCGTTTTCGTATGTTAATTTTTGTTTTTCGAACAGCGAGATCCATATAATACGTGAACGCGGTATATATACTCGAATTGCTGCGAAATACCGCGGTATACACCATATACATACCTATACTGTACCGCGACCGACCACTGAGGCGGCCACCATCCTTACGCAATATTTACGTTTGTATTATCATTTACGATCGCACCGCAAAAACACTACAATAATGTAAAGGTCTATGTGGACACGTGTATGAGTCCATGTGAAAATCGCGAAACTAAAAATCGTGAAATGTTTTAACAGCGAAAAGTAAGAAATTATTTTCGTTGGTGTGTATACCTTTAGAATATAATAAGTATTAATTAACATTAAAATACCATAAAAATCATGTATATAAAATAAAATGCTATGATCATAATAGGGAAAAAAAATTAAAAACATAATACTATAATACACAATTAAATATAAATTTGATATGATAAAATAACCCGTTTTACAATCATAGTTTAAACCTCGGTTGAACCACTGATTTTACAGGCCGAATTCCGTGGTTTCACCGGAGTTCAACTAATTGTAATACGGTCCCTTAGGTAGGTATTCAAGTCTGTCCCTATTTTCGTAGTCATCATTGACTAATTCTTAAAGTGTATCCCTTTTATTTATTATCTAGTATTATTATTAGACCAGACGACGACTAATATCGTTATTATACCGCGGATGTATTATGTATATAGATAATAATAATATGCCATATATACTCTCTTTATTTTATATACCGTCGGACATGTGTGTTGTACCCGACGACAACGTTAACAATATCGTAAAACGTGTCGAATTATATGTCTGCAGTGTATATATCATATGCACTGCTGCAGTAAGTATACATACACGCGAAACGTACAATATAATGTTCGTCTCTCTTATTGCCGTCGTGTTTATAGTTATTGATTTTCGCACGAAATATGCCCCTCGAAGTATGAGCGGCGATAACGTTGTCGGATACCCGGCGATGCGAATTATTTCTTAGATTTTTTTTTTTTTTGTGTTGGTGTTTCAATCGCCCGACGTCGGATATCATAATGATAATATTAAGTCTGTCGATTACCGTCTGGCGTCTGCGACGATATCGTATACGCCGCGGCGGTCCTTTTTCTTGGCCGACGCCATCGGTCGTCGTCTTTCTTGTCGCCTACTCTCGTTTTTCGCCGCGCCGGGCCGACGACCACAGTCCGTTTTTAGTCGATACCGCGCTCGCGCGATCGTATGTGTGTGTGTGTGTGTGTGCGTGTATGCGTGTGTGTGTCGCCGTCGCCTCTTCCTCGTCCACCTCCATCTCCTCCTTCTATCGATTACGGTCCGCTCGCGGCTAAACGATAATAACGACGGCGGCCATGTTTTTAATAGGTCGGCGAAAAACTATCGCCGTACGCGTATAATATATTACACTTAATATATCATATAATGGAGGCCACTCGAGAAAACGGTGCACATGACGTAAGAGCGGACGTCACACACCCGAAAACTGTTCGTGAAAACCTTTTCGCGTGAAAAACAACCACCGTTGGACCACCGTCACAATGTTATAGTCGACGAACAAAATTAATACACCGTGGCACGGAAGCCGATGTGATTTCCTATGTGTCGAGTTTTTTTTTTGTTTCCTTTTAAATTGCCGTTACAGAAAAAGTTCGAAAAACGATCGATTAGAAAACACAGAAATAATAACCAATGACTTTTTGGGTCACTCTTGTTAGTTGTAAGGAGGAGTCACTTTGAATGAGACGTATTCAAAACATAATATATTAAATTTAAAGATTAAAAATCGTAATAATTCTTAACAAATTTTCACTAAAATTGCCTATATCAAACTCCTTAAAAGGCGATAGCATATTACGGCCGCCGAATTTATGTATAAAAATAATGTGTTCGGATGCTGAGAGATGACTATAGTTTATTGTGAGTATATTATATTTTGGATATATGGCTATAAGAGACTCGAACCGCAAATATGGAAAATCGTTTTCAGAAGTATGATTTTATGAAGGTCCGACGGTGCTCTCGTAATATGACGTTATACACATTATAAAAATATTACGTGTATACAACGTTTATATGCGAGTAGACGAGCATATAATAATATTATATTGCATAGTGGTAGTTTATACATCCGCGTATGTTACATCGCTGCGGTGGTGCTGATTCAAATATAATATACAACCCCAGAGTTAATAAAGGAGAACAAATAAAATATAAAAACGTTATGTTCACTGCAGCAGCAGCACATGTAGTTTGTAGTTCCATCAACATCAATTAATTGTGTTTAAAAAATGAATGATAATATTTATTTTGAACAGAATCTACACCGGCAGTACATAATATCAGCTTATTATGACTTAAAAATAGTCCACGATAATGATTCTGCAGGTCAGCCATTGCTTAAGATCAAACTACATTAATTGATTACATTTACACTGTATGTATAACATATAGGTAGATATAATTATTACTTTTTTAAACCAATCGACGAGCAAAATATTCAAATAACGTCGTACGGTATCACGCTAAAACGACGATTTCCGATAAACAACCACTGTAATTGGGCATTTTGATCGATGACCAATATAGTGTGACTCATAAAAATATTTAAACTAATGGTCGGCGACTGGGTTGGCTCTTATAAGTTGTTCGTGTTGCGAGTTCGCGCAAAAAACATCGATACACTGCGATCGTCTGGCATGAGATACGTTTTGTTTTGTTTCGCGCATAATATATTACATTATATATGGTCGAGAGACCACGTGACGTAAGACTGTCGGATAAAAATAAAACCAATTATCCGTGGAGCTTGAAATTCGACTGTAATGACACGTGTAAGAATGGCAGTGTCTGATGCCGTTGTACCTAATGAGCTTACATAATGTAAAGTTTTGAAAATTGATGTCTTGCGGTTCTGATATTATGTTATAATTGATTTGCTTGCACGGAAAGTGTACATTTTTGCTCCTACAGTGTTGTCGGCGGAGGAATAATAATATTATGCAATGCGATGATTAATCTAAACAACGACATAATTAAAACTGTTTTCGATTTCGGAGCGAAGTGTGAACTATGCGAAATGTACCTATATTATATACGCAACGATATCACCAACTCCGCACGTGCACGTCGAACATAGCAGGAGGGTATCATAGTCGTAACTGTTCGTACCTGTCGCGATATACCATTTACTGAACACGGACAGAATTATGTAAAAAGAAAAAAAAATTGAAAAATAAACCACTTTTTCATACCACGCTCAGACTCATACACATTACACTGCATGTTGCAGTAAGATCATTCATTTGACACGCGGCACTCGCATTGCGCCGATCGATAATTGAGTTATTTATTAAGGAATTAGTTTTACGACAATAATACTGCTGAGCGCCCGAGTAAAGCAAAAGCTGCGTATTGTACAACGTTAAGGAGTTTTGAGACGGACAGAGCTGCATGCAGCTGTGCAGGGAGCTTTATGAAATTTATAATTTTTTCAAAAGGAATCTAAAATCTCCCGACACACGTCGTCGTCGTGCGTATAAGGACATAATCGAATATACCTCGCAGCAGCTGCAAGTGCATCAAACAAGTAGGAACTTAAACTATATATAAATATCGACGACGACTACGCGGCGACTACGGTGACTATATACGCGGGCCACGATATCAACGACAAGGTTTGCGGTCTCGCGCAGCTTAATTTCCGTCTACAATACACTAATTAAAACATACTTTAAGACGTCCACGTAAACCTACGCGCGCGTCTGTTATATATCATAATATATGATATATACGCGCGCACGTCTCTGGTAAGACCGACCGTATAAATTACTTTTCGGAAAAGTTATTATTAAAATATAATATTATATACGTGTGTGTAATAGTTTTCGGTATAATTCCGGAGCCCGAGGACTCGTTGGAGAGTATAATATTATATAGCTTTACACACGCACACACACACACTGAATACATCGTTTTTAATAACAATATTAATATAAGGCATATATATTATATTTTCGTTAATCGCATTTGTCCGGACTAGTTTTTTTTTATTTCTGCGGCTACTCGTTTTCGGCGCGCGTGCAAGTATGGCGAGGGGGACACCGCCTCGTTCTGATTAGTCATTATTATTATTATTATTATTATTTTTATTATTATAACATTTTATCGTTTTACCTCCGCTGCAAATAATCTCGGACCATTCTACTCCATTCCATCTCACTCTCGCCATCACCGACACACACACCGTCTCTCTCCGACCCGTATAATACTGTAATATTATTCATACTACTGCAGTGCGTGCATCTATTATAATCTGTACCGAATTGCACTCGTTTAATACATTCATTTTTCTCTTGATAACAAATGATCTCGTATATGTAATAACGTTGATATATGACGTACGGTTCGGCGGAGAAGATTATCATAATATATTGTAATTATTGTTAAATTGTGTATACGCTATAGCTAGTACGTAAGACGGATTTTTAAAGAACAATATCGCTTTGGACAATAAGACGATATGGAGAGAGTGAATAAGAACTATATAGAGCGAGATATAAACGAATGGCATAAAACTAAAAATGGTAGTTCCATTATAGTCGCCCGAACGGCCGTTAATTTTTGCCGTTCTTTTTAAACTCGCCGCGCTAACGAATAATAAATAATAATGAGTATCAGTATATAACGTATTATTATTATGATGGTGTAAAATATTATGCCAAAGATTATCGCATGCGATCGTCTCCCGGACGGCGGCGCCTATTTGCACGATTACCGCGGCGCGTTGTTACTCATTACACGCATTATAATATTATTAAGTATATACGCGTTGACCGAACGACGAGACGTTTTTACATTAATATATTATCACTATTTATTTTAGAAACACGCCTTCGTGCACGATAAAAACGACAGGGCTGTTCATCGCCGAACCCGGTCCGATTCGAGTAACATATTATAATATTACAAGATCGCTGCCAGTTCGCCGTGTACGCCGTACCGTGGTCCCGGATTTCGGGAAATGTCGTCGAAGAATATCATCGCCAGTCGTCACGTCCATATCACACTTAGATTTCTGGGTCGACACAACGTCGTTGTCATCGCAATAATGTAATAATAACATGTGAGCGAAAAACGTCGGACGAATTATATCATACCTATATATACAAATCACGAATATTAAATTGAAAATTATTACCTACACGGCGGATATCGATGTCGTCGCCGTTGTGCAGATGGAAAATGTAATAAGCTCCTCTGAGGAGATATAATATAATATTATGACGGTATAGATATATATATATACGGTACTTATAGATATATGTAATGTATGTATATATACATGGCGGAGGAAATATATACTTATGTGTAACATGCGTACACATATAACGCGTGTAGGTACTCACCCGACAGAGCTATATTTAATCATTTCCCCGGTGAAATGGATTTTTATTTTTCAAGATAACTACAGAAAAAAAAGTTCATCTCGGTATATGTATATATAAATACAGTAGGTAGTAGTCATTCAGGTGGGTGGTTACTGCATGTATATATATATATATATGATAGGTGTGTGTACTGAGTATATATCTATATGTATGTGCATATAGGTACATTATAGGTACGTTAATATCGAGTACCTACATGATGAATATAAATTTTTTTATACATCATGGCATCATGCGTACTATAGTTGCTGCAGTGGTAAGGAATATATGGACCAGCGGGCTTCGCTTTATCGATTTTGTACAATTTATGTAATATAATATATTAAATATTATAATTATTGTGTGTGTGTATATATAAGAAGCCGTTCATTAAAACTTAAAAAAGCTTCCGTGTAAAAAAAAAAAATTAAAAAGTTAAGCGTTTGCGAATTAATGTAGTTCGACTAATCTTTTCCGCGCACATAAAATATAATCATTCGGGAAGTAATTTCCTCTCAGATTACAATTATTATAATTTAATAAGAAACTAAAGTGTATGTGCATGTGTACCGTTCAATTTATTTCTCTCGCAGCTACATTATAATGACTTTTTAAAATTATACGTTTTCTACGCGGCTGTGGACCCAATTTTTATTATTATTTTTTCTTTTTGCAATTACCGACATATATTACAGTAAATGAAATAATAACTCGCGATAAAAAAAAAAAAAAAAAAAAATATGTATAATATTATACGTTGTTATTATTATTATAAAAATAATTATATCTGTCAAGACTTTAGGATTTTATAACGTTTACGTACAGTCGGACATGCGTCTGAATCCATTTTTTTCTTCGAACTTATTCACAGCGCAAACCAATTTAAAAGTGCTGTTTGTGTCAGCGGGCGGCAATAATTATTATATTTTACGCTTTATTTGGATGGAAAATAAAAATAAAACAAAAATCAATAAAAACCGTTAAAATTATTATGCAAAATGCGATTCATTAAAATAACGAAATATATTATACGGACGGATATTGAAGTTATTATAGCATCTTTTGTTTTTATCACGAGTTTGATGAGTGAACCGATTTGGTTTATTGTTATTGAGCAGAACGCGTTTTATTCTCCATCCAAGCAGTTTCCTATCACTGTATTGTTACATTACGTACCCTCGTAAATCATGTACATATATACATATATTTACAGACGTACACATTACCCGCTGCCGAAGCACAAACGCGAGCGGACTGCACGAATCCGGTTTTTATCATCATCAGTCGTAACCAGTTCGTGTATATTTGTCAACTTGGCGTTTCCTGCGTTTCAGCGAGAAATTGTAGATTTCATTCTTTTAAGTACCGTCAACAATAACATATTATTACAGATGCCCACACGGCGCGTATGTTTATAAAATATTATATATACCTACACGCTATTTCGGGAGGGAATAAGTGAAACGGAATGCTTGCGTCGGGCGACTTATTGTTTCGAGGGGAAAAAAAAAAGAAGGTCATCATAATGCGTATAATATGTATAACGCACTCATCCGAGTTATATATACACACATACACGATGATTGCATAAAGAAGAGGCGAGAAAAGTATATCGATAAATCAAAAAGAAAAAGGGGAGAAAAAAAACAGTACCGTCCTACTATCCGGGTCGTGTTTTATCCGACGACGACGACACGAAGACGCGTCGAGTCGATAAATATTATTTGGCACTTTATTCGACTGGTTTACAACACCTCCGACGACGACGACGACGACGGTGAGTAGTGTCCCAAATGGACTAATGGACTTTCGTGTGTGTGTCTGTGTGTATGCCATCCGCGTCATGGTCGGGCCGAGTGTACAATAAATGTATATATATTATGTATACCAATATTATTTACGCGTCATATATCTCTACCGCGTTATACAATGCATACATATAATTATATACATATTATTATTATAATATGTATAGTATATACGGTGGACGAAGGAACGAGTTCCGGGGCGGGGGTGGACCGGCCCATTAGTCAAGTTAATGTGTGCACCGTGTACTCCGACGTCGTCGTAATCGTCTTCGTATACCTACACACACACACAATACTACTATTATACACGCAAAATGCATAATACAGTATAATTATATATATATGACTGTATTATAGGCACTGTGTGATATACTGTTGCGCAGTGCGGTGACATGTATACCTATAGGCTATAGGTACGACTTGGACATGGCTCCGTAGAAAAACAAACAAAAAAGTGGCCATGTGTGAGCGCGATTCGTAAGCGTCGTATGAAATATCTTCATACATAATATATTATACTATGCGTAATGTGCAAGCGAACTTCGAGAGAGCTTGCGTGCAGCGGCACCACGTGTGTAAGAATATCGTGTGACGGGCCCCAGCGATTTACCGGTACCTCCATGCGAACGTACCTGCCAATATAATATTATTTGTTACTTATTATTTGTTGTCTATATATTAATAGGTGCCTATTGCAAGTGTTATTATCGAAGAGTCGATGCTAACTAAATTACTGCTGCAGCGGCCCGTCCGTATGCGTCCTGTCGACCACAATTTATTAATCTGCACCGGTTGCAGCACACCTGCACAGCTGATGCACAAAACTATTATAATATATGCATGCATTTTACCCCCTCGCCCAAACGAACGTGCCGCAAACACGATTTCGCCGAATATATTCGCGGCGCGAACCGTGAGCATGTGATATTTATGTCACATTATATATATACTTACTACTGTGCAACGACACTACAATAACTGACCTGGAGTACACACACGTATATACATCATGTACAGTAATGCGTTATTTACTTATTTAAGACTCGTCAAACCAAGTACATAATATTATATTATCACGAAATTAGACGGAGCTGGGTCGCACTTATCGGCAATGGTCGACTGTGGATGAAATGTTCAAAGGTACTTACCTGAAACAGACAAAAACAAAAATAGTTAGTAATCGGTTTAGAGGATGTAGACGAAGCATAATGTATAGTGTACCTATATAGAACAACAATATCCACTTCGTTATTATAATATATATATATATATACACGTATACTATATATATAAAAAGGCACAACATTACACGGGCGGGTTCCCTATATAGATACTATTCTTATCATCGCATCGTACGCGGCAATAAACCACGCGATGATAGATGCCCTGTCTCGGCGATCGCTCGTGGAACACATCATCGTTAAGACGAAAAAAAAAGCCCAATAAAATCCGACATCGTCGTCTTAAACGATCTCTTCGGCTCCGCCCGCAGTGCTTGTTCGGTCACCGTCCGTCGTGTTTGATGGGGAGGGGGTGGGCGTCCCGGAATCGGTCGTTTCGAAAATCTTCGAGTCGATTATATATTATACACAAAACGACGACCATAATATATTACTATTATTATTATTACGTATCGGTAATCGGCTGCATATATATATATAGTATATAGGTATATACGTGCCGGGTAACACTCCGCATTGTCTTTTTATATTCACACCGTCTCTGACGCAAATCGAATTCCGACAATATATTATATATTATATTGTGTGTGTGTGTGTGTGTGTGTGTGTGTGTGTGTGTGTGTGTGCACGCGGCGGTGACCTTTCACACCCTCGCCGCCGCCTATATTATGCTGCAGATAGGTGTATATACACAACGAACCTCGGTGTATTATTATACACGTTTATACGTGCAGCGTGCAAGAGTGTATTGTGTGTGTGTGTGTGTGTGTGTGTGTGTGTTGGTTATACCTTTCAATCAGTCGACGGAGAATAATGGTACGAATATAACGCAACGTATACTATATTATATATAAACGAGTTGTAAAAGAAGAGCGAGTACAAAAAGAAAGAATCGGCGGGTAGAATTTTTATATTATATTAAACTCGCGCAGGGGTTAATGGGTTGCTCTCTCGGTTGGTGGTAACAGTCTATACAATGCGCACGTATATATACCTACCTACAGATGCACTGCAGTGGACAGCATAAGCCAGACGTGTCATATTTTAGTGGGTATAAAGTGTATTTAAATATTTTAAACGGAACTCACGATGTCAATTACGTTCAATCCGTATTATACGCGGTCTGTACCACTATATCGAGTCGAAAACCGGAAGAAGAACGCACAGCTACAGGAATCGATCCGGATCGTTTAAAAACGTGCGATGTCCGTATACGTTGGTTAATAATACAATAATATACAGTAATAAACGACTTGGTCGTCAAACCGGACCCAATGACGAGTGTATTTCGCGTCTATTATAATGAAATATATAATATATACGCCTGCGCCGACCGAACCGACAGAACTCCCGACACGGTTAATGCCGGATCGTTCGGACTGCGGTGCATCATGCGGGAATCACTTGTATACACATCGCACGGAATAATACTGGAGAAAATGTCGGAGAAGACGTTTATCGTATATAGCCGGCAAACTGAGCATCGGCTCGACGATACAAATTCCAAACTCAAACCCTCAAAGATGCGAGCCACGATATATTTATAATAATAATATTGTATAACATATTATATTAATACGTCGCCTCGGATCGTGTAAGACGATCACTTCCGGCCAATATGTGACGAGCATTCTGCGTGTAATCATCATATATTATATTCATCATATTATCGTTGTCTTTATATATGCGGACGGAAAATTAATTTCCAGCGGTCTTCTCTGCAGCCAGGAAAAAAAGTTTTGTTACAATACATGATAATAATATCGTATCTGCTTGTACTTGCATTATTATAATATATGAACGCGTACATAAGTACCTAAATATGCAGTACATACGTTGATATCAAAGTGCAGCTTCTCGCTTGGATGATATCACATCATGTGCAGGAAGGTATGTGGTTTGTTGTACCTATCTACTGCAGCACACACGCACATATATAGCACGCGGATTGCGCTCAGCCACCGCGCATGTCGTGACCGACGAAATGATTAATATCAATATGCGTACCGCCGCGGCGGGTATAACGTAGGTACGGCGCAAACCTGATCCGGTATGCGCACGCGCGCACTAACCGGACGCAACAACGGTATAATATTATTATAATGGACGACGAATCTGTACCACGCGAAACGAGATGAATAATAATAATAATATAAATAAAATAACTACAATAATAATAAAATATCGGACCAATGAGACATACGGCGGACGCATCATACACCTCTTTCTATATAGATAAGTTTTAGGTATATATTGCGAAAAAAACTGAACATCAATAAGAGCATTGTCTATGGTTTTTATTATAAGTACAGATCATGTGTGTGTGTGTGTGTGTAGCAGAGCAAGCAGGAGCTCGTCGTCCGTTCGACTATGGGGCTGCAATAATTGTTTTGCGCAGTGCAGCGCACGCGAAAACATTTATTGCTGGGTTAGTTGGGAGTAAGTTTGTTTTCATTAAAAATTAAATTACTTTTATACGACATATATATATATAGGTACATGCAGACGACCGCATTCGAAACTCGTGTTATTATATTATTGTTTCACGTTATCACAGCGTTTGTGTCAGACGTTTCCCGCATCAGCCAACTCAATCCCGCAGAGCTTGTCCAGACTCTTTCCGTCTCGATACGTACGATATGTGTCCCGGAATGTATCTCCGTTGTATAAATCGATAATACGTTTAAATGCAGTTTTTTCAACAGAAGTGTAGGATTATAAGAGTAACAAAACAAAAGTATAAATTTCAAAAAAAAAAAAAAAATGTACCTACTAGTGAAAAAGGCGACCAAAATATTTTAATTTACTACCGAAATATTTATTGTGAAAAACAGAACTTTTGGGACGTACCTACTTAATGAACATATTGTTCTTCATTTTTGATATAACGTATACCTATATTTATTTATTTACTTTTTGTCTGTAAGTAAACAGTAGGTAGTCAGAGTTTTCAAACAATAATGTACCTACCAAAGAACCAAATAAAGGCGAAGGACTCAGAAGTTGACGAGCTAAAACTTAATCGAGAATAGTTTCAAAACTATTTTATTTTGAAATTATTATTAAAACTTATTTCAACTATAGAATTTGACGAAATATGTTATTAATGAAAACAGTTTTGAGATTTAATTGATTAGAAGAAATTGATTAACTATTATTACTTGAAATAACAAAAAATTACCTCAAAGGTCGAAAAAAAATTTGATGCAAGACATAACTTGGTGATTCAAATCGTGGAATGTTATCGAAAAACATTTTTAAATGTCAAAAGTTAGCAAAAGACGTTCCATTCAATAATCTTAGTCATCGACTTTCAACTTCTTATATATTATACATTACATCATCGCATATTCGATGAACCGCTACAGCATGCCATGACAAAAAGTTCAAATTATTGGACAACCAGCACACCAGACATATTATTATAATATCATAAAATTTCCCTCGTCGCATTATTTTCCTTATTCGTTTAAAGTTTAAACAGACATTATTATATTATGGCGTCTCTGCAAGCCTGCTATATATACCTATTACCTACCCGCAGACAGTAAAATATATTATCATTTTCATTTCGTTTATTCTATAATATGATATCGTAATAATATGCGTGCGTTTGGGTTGTACGACTTTTCCTTCACATGCTTTATATATGATGCGGCCTGGTACATGCACAACGACGTCCGTATAACCGATTTATTATTATTCGATGTTGTTTCATACAATGATATTATGCTAATGGCTCTGCGCGTCCGTTGTGCTCTCGCGGACGGGCGGCGGGGCGGGCCGGGGTCACTGAAGGGGCTGGAGAAAGCGCGCGAGCACCGGGGCACATCGCGTCGTGTGTGCCGCCTGTGCATCGTACCTATATATTATAATATTAATATATTTTGGGTACAATGTAATACAGCATTGATATTATTGTAAATCATTTCTTTTTTTTTTCTCCGCCGGCCGTTATGTACATTATAATATAATAATATTTTATACATCTATATATGATCGTATTCTTATAACGTTTCGTATACCTATTCATATTATAATACAATTAAATGAGATAATAAATGGGTAAAATGCGTTTGTGTGCGCGTCATTGGTTTTTCGAAAGTATTCTCAGTTGTGGTCTCGGCCTTAGAAAACAGTGCCTACCTATGTATATACACGCTGCAGTCCACCGTTTTCTAAAATACATATACCACGAGAATAATATATTATCGTATTATAGCGGAATTTCAGATAACTATATATGCACTTACGATGCACAACGATTTTGTCGAAAAATTGTTGCGAGTAGGCGTCGTCGCCGATTATAGAGCTAATAACTTCTCGGACGAATTTCACGCGTTTTTCGCGAAAAGCATTTTCGTCTCGTTTCACGGTCATCACAGACATTTCACGTGGACGGCCGCTAATGAGACAGCGTTATAATATTAATATTATAATTTATTATTATAGCATTGTATTATGATTTTTTATTTATCGAAAACTGTAATTTAAATTTTATAATATACGTCAAATCTTATTATATTAATATAATATTATTGCGGGTGTGCAGTTATTGTATATTGTTATAATGATGTCGGGAGGTGCAGCGCGACGGACGCCCGAGCCGATTGAGATTGTAAATCGCATAAAATTAATTTTATTTAGCGTTCGGCGCTCGATCGGTTGAGAGGGGAAAAAACCGTTACGTTATGATATTATGATATACGTGCGTTTATATGCAACTAATCGTTTTTTAAACACGTACGAGATTAAAAAAATGTTTTATTTAAAACGTATATACGCATATAACATATAATACATTATTATACATCTTATTAACATTGATATTAAACGAATTAATGCTCATACGGACGAGAATTATATATTAACGTGCGATCGTATCATATATCTACGTATGATTTTATTACACAACATTTTCCGAGTACCCACTTGTTAGTGTTAGGGCATATAAATATTGTTGACGCGCGAGCGGTCCGACCCGAAAAAAAAATAAAAGGCAATAAAAAGTAACAACGATATATATATATATGACTCATCGGGGTGATGATTTGTTTTCGATTGTTGTAGACGTTTAAATATAATATATTGTTGTAAAATAGATTATTGCGTGTGTAATTAATAATATACGCGTCGTGTACGGCGAGAGGGGAGTTTAATGTTTTATGGTATTATTAGACTTTGGGTTCCGTCGGGGAAAAAAATCCAACGGTGTCGGCAGTGCTGGTGCAGTTGGTATATGGTCGGCGGTAAAATGGTGGTTATAAGGTGCAGGCAGGCGGCGGCGGGCGCAGAAAGACTTAAGCCCGTCGAGTTGTTCGCGCTCGCGGTACCAGTTTCCGCTAGATCTCCGGCATGATAAATGTTAAATGTGGTTTCTTGTTTAAATTTAAATACGTCGCGCGTCGGTTTCATAAATAACAGAAAGTGCGAAAAAATAAAATACGCTGTTTATTAATCTCCGACATTATGTAAATAGGGTTCGAATGGTGGAGACTGTGCGCGATTTCTGGCGGCAGACAGAGAAGGGAAGGAGAAGAACAGCAGCAGACGAAGGGGTTCAAAAGGTTAAAAAAAAAACGGAAAGGAAAAGAGTCGAGCGTATGCGCGAAGGACTTTACTTGTCGCCGCCGGGCAGAAGACGGAGCGCGGATGCAGCGGAAAGACGAGACGAAAATTTAGTGCACTTCTTTTGTTTCTTTTCGGGGCTTACGATATCATTCTCGCATACATTATTATTACGCTGTTAGGATATGCATTATTATTATTATGTTTTTTTGCGTGCGCCCGCCACTTCGCTGGTGTTTTATTTTGTTTCTACCTCGCGCCGACAGTATACAACCGAAATGTGAGAATTTGACATTTTATTCTGCAGTAAATAATATCACTGCATGTGCATAAATATGTATGCCACGTACGCTGCGCACACGTCACACCTCCGGTGTCGAAAAAAAATTATTTTTCATAACTGTCTCGACGCGCCTAGTGGAAACGCGATTTTTGTTTTACACAACGAACATCCGTACCGAATTATATCGTCCGACCGTATATATATTAATGGTGCATGGGTACTATATAATATAGCTCATATAAGTATGCGCATGTATACATAATAAAGCTGATTATAATTATATACACGTAAGAAGATTTAGAATTTTCATGAATAGAATTTCATCGTATCTCAATCACTTAAAAATCATAAAAGCCACAAAAGCTTTAAAAGTAAACAGAGCAAATATAAAAACACAAACGTCGTTTCTTTATATTTTCGTTCAAACTATGCTTTTTTTCGAGAATACTCTAATATCAAAACCAAAATTAAATATAAATATATATATATATATAAATAAGTTTCATTCGTAAACCTCTATTAGACAAATTATATTATTTTTATAATCGGATTGGCCGTGGACGATATTCCTCGCAAGACGACAACGGTTGTTATACAACAACTATAATAATATATCATGTATATAGAAATATAAACGGAATTATACATAAAATATTGAATCGATGCACAACGACCGCACGACGAGAACAGCTATTTTAATACTTACTGCCTATAAAATATCCGTATAAATGGGGGGGGGGGGTAGTAATAGTATGGGAAGTCTGCGGAAATTGACCGTATATACATAAATATGTATTTCTTCGACGACGAAAACAAATTATTGCATTTTTTTTTCCAATACGATTTTGATTTTGATCTCTTGCACACGAGCTTAGTTCAGAGGTCAAAGTTACTCGCGGAATGAGTATATTATATTTTATGTCTACTCGGCATCGAATTTCGGTATACTGCGGTTTTTCGAAAACAATATTACGTAGGTACGCATAATTCATCAGGTCATACAAATATTATTATTATGTATTTAAAATTGCAGTTACTAGACTGATGATATGCGTTATTTTGGAACAAAAAAATAATCGGAAGGGATGTTTATTCTATTATGGTGCTCGCACTCGGACTACTGATGCAGAAGTGTGCGCCGTGAAATAAAACGCCGTCGCTTCAGAGTGCCTACCCCATAGCTCTATATATATATATACGTCTATATACTCTCGTCTATGTCTCAATGTAGTACCTATATATATTATTAAACAGTGTTAACACGTTTATAACAAAGTGCTGTATACACTGTGCGCGTATAATAATACTGTTACCAGTTTAACAATAATATATAATATAAATGTTATTGTTTTATACGATTATATATCGTCGAAAACTGCGGTTCGCGCGGGGTGGAGGTTCGACGACTTTGCGCTGGCGATGTTTGCTTTTAATTTATGAAGAGCGAACGGCTCTCCTCGGCCCGGCCCGAAAACTCCGTCGCGAAGTTTTTAAGTGCGCACTACGCCGTCGACGTGACCCCCCGGGGCTGGCGGTGTGGACTCGACGTGTGCCCACCGTATAATATAACATTTTCGGGGGGGGGAGGGTGTTCGCAGTAGGTATAATACGCCCGTTCGCACGCTGAAATAAGGGTAAGTCGATAAAGGGGCGTGAGTGGCGAGAGGGACGCCGAACAGTATACGCGAATTTCGCAGTTTACAAATACGACACAGCATCACACACAATTAATAATATAAAACACGTGTAGGTATAAATATATACTATTATTATAAAACTCATGTAATGTGTATATAGGTAAACGTAATTGTTATCATAACATGTACCGTTATTTATATTTCGGGAAAATACGTCCATCGATGTATTATCTATGTTATTATTAATTTTATGTTTTCACGATAACAAAATAATAAACTCAAAGTTTGGGGAGGTTTCAGGCCTAAAATCGGCCAGTATATAATTTATAACAATATTTCAGTTCGTTTCCGAATATGGTAATGTGCGCACGTCTGTTCATCAGCAGTATATGCTCTTTTTATCTAATCGTAACCCTCCTTCACTGCTACGTCTATAATAATAATCAAGTTATTATGTCACCTCAACCTAACGTGGTTTCTTCCAAAAATACAAATAAAATAAATCTCTCTGCTTCTTTCCTCTCGCCAAAGGCAGAAGAAAAGAAAACCTAATTATTCGCAAGTCCAAATCGGTTCTCCGTTATCTCTAAGTGCGACGACGTCGACGCGAACACATCTACAATCAACGTCCAAATCCGCAACAGCGATGACAAAATAAAAGTAACGCCTGTTTACATTAAAAATGTGGGTAACATATCCGCCTTCATCTCTAGTCTTTTGACCAAACTTGGCTCTACAGATTTTATTTGTAAATTCAAGCCCTCCTATCTTATCGTCCGCACTCAGTACACACAGACATCAATCAGCCAGATTATATGTGCCCGCTAAGCGTAGTTATTCGAAATCTCTACCCATCTACTGCACTCGAACACTCGAAGACCATCGCCAGCCTTTCAGAATTGGGCCACCACGTCACCATCATTAAGCAATTTTTGGACAAAACGTCAGATTCAAACATCCAACAATCCGGATGTTTTCAAGATTGAGTTTCTGCTCAACTCAAAAATTATTGTTTGAAAACCACATCCCCCAAAAAGCCCTCCAATGTGCTATTATACATCATGTCAGTCTTAAGGTCATACTCGAAAATATTGTCATCATGATCCGTTTTACGTTGTGTAAAATGTGGAGAAAACCACATCTCAGGTTCTTGTACCAAGCCACACGACTCTCAAGACAGATTTTCCCTATGCAATGACATCAGCCACACTGCCAACCACAAAAGTTGGCCCGATTACAAAATTAGGCGAGATCCTCACATACCCATATTCCTTCACCATAAAACAATACTACCAAAACCTCTTTTGCTACCAATCAGCATTCTTATGCTCAAGCCACCTCCTCTGGTCAAAACTATTCTAAGCTTCCTTCAAGTATTGAAACTTTTCCTTCCTTACTTCACTTCTAAATAAGTCTCAATTATCAAAAATTTAAATATAACAAATCGTGTTAATCACGTTATTGCCTACTATATTCTGCTCATTACCTATATCTTTAAATATTAATTATCTTATACTCTGTAAATTCATATCTTATAGTTATGTTTATATAATATAGTCCATAATGATGTCATTGTAAGTTCAAACTATCAATTTATTGTATGTTATGATATTTAATAATCTATCTTTGTTTTGTTTTCGGCTATAATTTTATTTTATAGTTGTTACATTATTGCTGTTGTTGTATAATTGTTGAGCTGTAATAGTTATTCTAGAAGCTATAATAAAAAGAAAAAAAACAATATTTGGTCAACGTCCGACCACGGGTCAATACAAACAACGGTAATAATAGGAACGCGATATTTCGCATTGACAGTATAGCGACGACAACTTTAGTATTATAGCCCTCGTACAATATTATTATCATTATTATTATTATTATACCGCGTTTGCATACCAACTAACATGTTATAAACCAACTCGGTCGTAGCGTTGTGTACATATACGCACGGTATAATGTATAGGGTAATTTCGTTTTTCCTTTTCCCTGGAGACCATATCATAATGTTGTACCTATAAAATATTATGGTCCACCGAATGACGTATTTCCGTGTCGGAAATTAAAAATATATTCGCACCGCGCGTGTATAGGAACAATTATTATAATATTACTATACGAGCATGACACTATACATATTATGATGTAGAGGTATTCGGTTAGGTTATTATTATTATCGCACTCGGCACAGCCTAATAATATTATATCAGTATTGAGGGCTATTGCGTAACTATCGCGAGCCATCCGAAACCCTTTAGAAAACGGCGGCGGCGGCTGGTGGTGGTCGTGTGCACTACAAAATATTATATTATTATGTACGTCACGCGCGCGTCTCGTCTGCAGTGGTGTTATTCGTACATTGTTCGTTTCCCCTCTACCGATCTGCGGCGCGTTACACTATTAATATTATTGTGATACCTCCATGCGCTGACTATATAGGTAGTTATAAATCATCGTGCCACTATAATAATATAAATATGCGTATTGTGATCGGGCGTATAGTGCGATGTTATGTGTACGCGAATATATCCGGTAGGCTGTGTACTGTTGTTATGATATTTTAAAAGATTTTATTGTTTTAAAATCCGTCCGCACACGCCCCGACGACGCGCACGGTAAGCGCGATACTACCTATAACCCGTAACCAAGTAAACGGTATGATAACGTTGTATACTATAATATGTACGACCAGCCGACCCGCGTTTCCGAACAGGTAGATCATAATATACCTGCAGCTATATTATAATATTGGTATGCGCATATGTGTATAAGAGTATATTAATAATGCGTGGTATTGAAACGTAGTCGTCGCGGTCCGAACACAACAATAATATTAAAATAATTTTATTCGGATTGTCGCCGAACACGACGGCGAAGTTGCAGCAGTTGTGTCTACACGTCTTGCGAGCATAGAGTTCGCCGCACACGAGCATCCATATAAATATAATATATAATATTATAATATAATACACACACACAGACACACATCGCACCATGCCACGAGCGTTTGTAGGATGATGTCATGAGGTATTGTCGTGATATTGTTAAGTTCTTTTTTTTGTTTTTCATTTTTCCCGGGTTTGCAAGGGCGTCGAATACCCTATTGTGCGTGAGTGTGACGACGGCCACGTCGAACGCGGTCGACACCACTCCAAACGCATTTTTTTTTTTTGTTTCTGTATAGTCGACTATCGCGGGAGCGGAAAAAAAAAACAAAGGATCCGCGTTCGTAGAATATTATACATGTGTGATGATGATGATGATGATAATAATATGTTATATAAATATATATATTTTAATAATCATCGTTGTCGCTGGAAATATGTGTACGCTCGGTTGGCTGACGGCCGAATTTAATTAAACCTTAACACGGCGCACGTGAAAAATAAATTAATTAGAATGTCCCATTTCAATATTATTATTACCAACCTTTTGACGATTTATGTGAATTTATTATTATCATTAATGTTTTAACACGGTGCGAAAAAAAAATCCGAAATTAAAGTCATTATTGACATTGACGTCGTACCTTCCGCCCCCGTTTGTAATATAGATAGGTATATCCGTTGAGGTGTCTACCGATTATTTTTTTCCTGCACGGAAAAACAAACGCAATAATAATAATTGATTCGTTTAAACGCATGCGAGTGATGGTGTTCGAAAAAAATACGCGTGAAATATTAAATTAATTATATATTATCTTTGGTACGCAACGACAGTCTCACACCAACGCGATATTCATGAAAAAATTAACAATATTATTATAACGACGGTAATAAGATGCACGGAGAGCTGCACTGCAGTTATTACATCTCGTTCGTTTAATTCACACTCTGTAGTCAGTACTATGCGACTGCCAGTCATTTCTTATACCAGCTAAAACATATTATATTGACTTCGTCATAAAAATATTCTACCTATAGAAATCGAAGTTTAAAGTTGAAATGTAGGTATACCATTCAAAAAAGTAAGGAATTTATAATTTAAAAAAAAAATTGTTTTGTATTGATTTCAAAATATTGTCTACATAAAAATCATTTCCGAAGACTTTTCGATAAAATGAGCTGCGCAGTTAACCTTTAAAAGATAATCGCCTTTTTTGTTATAAACGCCTATACATTATGTATTATCCAATCGAATTGCGAGTAGAAACGAAAACATTTATACAGCCTACCAATAAGTATAATAATATACCTTAATACATATAATAATATATTTATTTATAAATACATTCAGACTGATATGGATTTGTCATCCGCGGCAAGTATAATGATTTAGCGACAGCGGTTGGAACGTTATAGATATATATGTGTGTGTGTGTGTGTGCGCTCGAGATTATCCTCACAAAAGAGTGTACATAGGATACGATACGATCGATGTGAAATTAAAGCCCGCGAAAACGCCGACTGAACGTATTACCAGGTAATGTAATGTATATATCAATCGATTATTCCAGAATTGTCGAACATCAGTATTATAGTGGGAAAGGATCCATCAATTTCAACCAAATGAGGTATAGTGATTGGCCTTCGAATTCGACGAGAAATCTCTTCACCCTTCGGTGTACACTCTTTTTCTCTCTATATACCACGTCTGTGGGCACTACATTCGAAACGTTTCAAAGAAGGGAAATGGCAAATACAGAAAATTAAATTTACTCAACAGAATTTAAGACAAGTTAGTAACATATTATTAGATATCTTATGACCGTTTAAATATTGAACATATCTTATAGTTCTAAGAAACCACAAACGTTAAGACGTATCTCGATTTTCCAACGAACTTCAATTATCATTTTTGAATTATTGTTAAATGAATAAGTGTCAGTCATCAAAAAGCTTTCATCTGGTTCTATAATAGCTCGATGATAGAGCGAGACAGATTCAGAGACATGGAAAACTAGAAAGAGAGGGACAGAGAGAACCGCACAGTGACTGTGTCGTCGCACCGAGTAGAATTCCACCCTTTTCCTCACTCACCCACCCGCGACTTCGTCGATGACGATGTTACGTATAGCACACATTTTCGTAGAGAAAAAATCATTTTCTAACGCACGCGCGTTTGCGCATTAGTGTTGCGTGTAGACGAAGGACGCGTGTGTGTGAAATGCATAATGTTATACTATATGTAAAACGTCGTCGTCGTCACCGGAGAAGTAGAATTTTCGCAGACGCAAGACGCGACGCACTGTACCTATCCACAGCACACTATATAGATATATAATATCGTGTTCGACGCGTTAAAAGAACAACGACGTCGCGACGGTCGAATTTTTTTTTCGCCGCACGATTTTGAAACGCTCGCCGCCCGGTCGACACGTTTTTCATTATTTATTTTTTTCCGCAAATTTTACGCGACTTTCACGAGCGAATTGACGTATGTGTGTGTGTGTGTGTGTGTGTGTGTGTGTGTGTGTGTGTGTGTGTGTGTGTGTGTCTGCAGTGCGTGTGCCAGAGTGTGTATAACAGAGAGATAAGGCGACAACGCGAACACGCGAAACGATTTTTTTCTTCTCCATGCGTATAATATATATACGCGTGACATAATATTCTATTCAGGCATGTACGAAGGTACATGTATGTATAGATATAGACGAACTATTAGAGCGTGTGAAATCCGTATCGAAGATTTTTTTCCTCCGTTTCAATAATTACAACATACAGACAACGTGCACGCAGTCTCAAAAATCCATAAGAGTATATTATAAAATAGGTACTATGCGGGCAAAACAGCGGTCAACATTGCTGTTTCATCCCTCTCCGCTCCCACCACTAACGACCAAAAACTATTTTTACTTTTAACTATTCTTAAACTTTTTTTTTAAATAAGGGCCGTACGGTAGAGGAAAACGTTCGTTGTATGTTATCCGAAATTTCGGTCGGTTTTGTTGATTATTGTAGAACATAAAAGTCATCAGGACCTAACCATAATAAACGCGGCTTGGTACGCGTCGCTCATATTATATTATGTACAATATGATACACAGTTCTAATTTTCCCTTAAAACCGATCTATTATACATCATCACGAGGGACCGAAGTAATCAGGAACACAAATTGCAAATAACCCAAGATTGACATTTACCATTCTGCCCTTTTCGCCAAAATTCAGCCATGGGTATAGGTTAGGTTAACAAATTTATACTGTATTAAACTATATCAGATCATCTAAACACTCGCGAAAATTAGCGACAACACTGGTCGTGGATAAAATCAGCCGTCTACATTATGGATAATATATTCATACAATATGTCACATCACTCATTATATGGTTTATATGTATGATTATATAAGTACGCCCATATAGATATAGTAATATGGACATGATAATACCAATGCACGCCCAGTGAGTGTGTATATATACATAATATACTATATTATACCTATACCATCATGCGCGGGACCGTGATAAAATCGCAGGCTAGGTCAGGTGGTCGGGACAACATTATCGTCAAATCATGTATAGCGTACGTCGTATACTTAATGTAACGCCAATACGAAAGTGATATCCATCTGCAATATTATGACGGTGATATCGCACTGCAGGAAGTTACGTGGGCTTGCGATCACACCACTCCACGCACGCCGTCCGAGTGATCGCCAAATCCATGATTTTCTTCTATCGACCTCGGATTGTGTGGAGATAATATATCTACTCCCTCAGCTCTACCAAAAATAAAAGAATCGCGTACAACGTGCGTTTGTGCCAACCACATATTATACATCACCTATACCTATAACATCGTTGTCGCGAGTATATATATACGTATCTACAACCCTGCGATAATATTATATGCTCGTCATAGTCTTAGAACATCAACGACACTAACAATTGTGTACCTACCTATAAACGTTTTTTTTTCCAAAAAAGAAAAAATTATATATTTCAGCGCACAAATACAAAAACGCAACAACACTGCTTGCACCGCTTTTGTCTCTTCGTTTATTCACATCTACGCGCGACAGCAGCGTTTGTAAATTCTTTTGTTGCCAAACCATCGTACACACGTTTGTTTTTCTACACCGGCGTTTAATTGTTGAATTCTATATTATTATCGCACACACATATGTGTGTGTGTGTGTGTGTGTACGCGAGCGCGCGACCGTGCAGTGGAGAGCAGAGCACAGTGTATGTATATTATACAAACAGCCCGTATGCAAATTTTCGATTTTCCCTTTTTAACATTTTTTAGACATATATTTTAAAAGCGTTCATATACAAATTAAAGTGGATTCTTTGAATTTATGACAGGACAGTACATAAAGTGTATATTTATACATAATAAAACGAGCCTCGTCCATTGTTGTTGTAATTGTCCAATTATTCATGTATATACTTTATTATACAAATCCTGTTTCTCATTTCGTTGTGGGCGGCTGCGGCGGCGGTTTGAATATTATAATTGTACCTACCTATATTGTGTCCGTATAATAATATAATATGTATATATTGTATATATACATAATATACAAACCGACCGGAATAATGTAATATACGAATGGTATATGAAAATGATGGAAAAAAAACACAAATGCGACTACTAACAGGCGTTATAGTATATAATATTATGTGTATTATGTGCGTGCTGCAGTAGGTAAACGCCTAAAGTATGGTTTCGGTGGCGTCTGCAGTCTGCTCCTCGTCAGTACGACAGACAGCGCGTTTTCGACGTTCGTCGTCGGCTGCAGAACCAAGTAGGTGCCTATACATACATACACAACTGAATAACAAAATACGCCATTGTTTGCGTTTGCGTTGTGAGTACTGCACTTGTCGGCGGTCGGTGCGGAAGGAAGAGGACGACGACGAAGAAGTGAAAACTCGCGACCATATATTCGATGACATCGCATAGAGCGGATAAACCGGTGTTATAGGTACCATCACGCACATGGCTGCTGGAACTATTATATACGGTCCGACCAGCGGTTTAGATGGAAAAAATATATACTTAAACACGCCGCAAACAAAAGATTCGGGAAAATGTTTCCTTCCTTTCCCGCCATCAAAATCACGGAGAAGAAGTCACGCGCGTCAACGGAATATTACGGTCAGTCGGGGCGTATAGTCTATACGATGGTAATCGATTTCAACGTCGGCGCGCATAATATTAATTATATTATAACACGTAGGTATGCGGCGGCATTTCCGGCGGAACACACAACCGCACAGTATAGGATCGCAATAAGTTATTATATTATGTATATATAATTATATACAAGTTTGTGTATGTGAGTGCGAGTGATGCAAGGTACGCGTTAATCGCTTTTGTGCGCACACGAAAAATTATACACATGCGCGTAAATGCGTATTATATTTTATATACAAACAATAATGTATTATTGTCATTTGTCCTCAACCGCAGCAGTACAGCAGCAGGTGTAATAAATGCCAAAAAGAGGAATAAAAAAAAATTAAATTTTAGCAAATTAAAATTAAAATAAAAATAGCAAATTTTTACTCCGTCGCTCGAAGTACATATTATACACTGCAGCGATGCCACGGCACACGCGAACGTGACAATTATAAGTGCACTGCTGCAACTATTACTGCTGCAGGCATACTATATACGTATAAGACTGAGCTCATCAGCAGCGACGCCAACAATATTATATACGATAATAATATCATATATACCTACAGTTTACACTAATTTTATCATTGTCGCGAAAAATGATTATTTTATATTCAACATCTACCCGTGAATATGATGACTGCAGCGAACGGCGTGACACACGTTCGACAGCGAAGAGGTGCAGTAGTGCATATGTATAGCGCAGCGAAAAAAGAAAACGGTTAATTTTTCAAAGTGATTATACAGTAAACCTATATCATAATGAAACTTATGGTATTTGTGGGAATGCCGTTTTGCATGTCTAACGAACTATTGAAATCTCCGGGGCGACGTGACGCGCGGAAAATAAATTATGAATTTTATTTTTACTTTACACGACAATGATATTATATATTTATTTCATACTATATATTTTAATATGCGTATGAATAGCATACGGCATCGTAACCGTCTGTCCATCCGTCGCAGCATAAAATTGGTGTTTTTACATAATAATAATAATAATAATAAAAAAATTATAACGCGTTCATCATGCACGCATCATTTGATGTTGGGAATGAGGAATTATTCGACCGTCACGATACACGAGTGACTTAAATTTTTTTTCCTTATATCCGTAAAACTTATATACCACTGGCGCGATAGCTAAGTGGAGTATTTTCTACTCTTTCGGCAGTTCCCCCTCCCCTCCCTTCAACACGTATAGACATCTACAACAGAGGTTTTGGTGTCTTAACGTGCCGCGGTAATTTTAATGATATATAACATTATTGTCAAACGTCACCTTCCACATGCCGCTCACATCGCCACTATTGGCGGTTATAATATATAGTCTTGTCCGATATGGGTCTGAATATAATATACGATGACGATGGGAAACCGGAAAATTCGATTCGCGATAAATATACCTATATATATATATATATGTGTGTGTGTGTGTGTGTGTGTGTGTGTGTGTGTGTGTGTGTGTGTGTGTGTGTGTGTGTGTGTGTGTGTATGCATGTGAATGTCGTGTACGCAATAAAGGTATCCGGTGTACGTGTATATCAAATAAGTGTACGGCGATATTGCGATTTTAATCGTTTCGCACATCTGCGAGGACGACATTATATTATTAACGCCAAACGTGTTGTCTGAGATACGCAATATATAAGAGACGGAATAAATAAATAAATAAATGGATATACGGCGAGCGAACGTGTTATTTTTCGGGTTGCTATTGCTTTTTATTTTTAATGTACGAGACGAGTTTGCTCTTCCCCGTATAATTAATATAATATTGTGTAGTTATAATATTTATAGACATATACGTGTTATGCACACGCGGACAATAGGAGCGTCTTGACATAGGACTTTTACACGCAAACGAGTTCACTCGCGCACACACACACACACACACACACACACACACACACACACACACACACACACACACACACACACACACTCGGCGACGGCGGCGCGCTCGGAAACGCTCGAATTGATTTTTTACATTTCCTAGTGTAATTTTTTGTCAGTGTTTCGGGTCAAAACTCAAAACAAGGACACGAAATCGGTACATGGTGGCAGTGAACGCAGTGTGGCGGCCTTGAAGTATCCCCTCGGTAATAAAATAAAATAACAACGTCGCGTAGGTAATAACGTACGATATTTACCTGTCAAATTTGAAACGTTTGTATAATAATAATAATAATAATAAAAGAACTAGTGCGCGAAATAAGAAAAATATTCGTTATTGTTTATTCACGCGTTTATTATGCATAAAACCGAAAACGCCAACAAATCGGTGTAAGCACACGTCATTATAGGTACGTATAATATTAACGTATTATATAGACCATTATATGCCCATAATTATGATTTTTACCTACGTTAAAACGGCGGCGGTTACTTCCATGTACTCGAACATCATCGTATATGGCGCGACATATTCAAAAGTAGTCATCATGAAAACACTATATGCGCTTTTCTTGGTTCGCCGGAAGTCACTATAATATAAGCGATATAAAGATATTCACGTGCAACGGTAGTGTCTCTATATAATATTATTATGATATAATGTCATGATGTATATAAAACGGACTACTTAAGTATATACATGCCTATAGTATATACAGTTGCATAATATATATATATTATAAACGCCTGCACACAGCTGCAGTATACAAGTGTGCGAAACGCGCGATCAACGTGGCCGGATTTGTCAACGCCGAACGCCTCGGCGACTCCAGCTGCAGGGAGCGCGGGCGGCGCGGGCTTTCAGTCGGTCGGACGGTTTAATTTTCATTTCTCTCCGTTTGGCGAAGGGATAAATTAATTAACAAACGTCGAGGGAATGAAAAAAAAAAAAGAGAGAGAGAGAGAAGCTAGTTCGTTTTATGCATACATAAATAACACCCTCGGACGGCGGCGGCGGCGGCGGCAACGGAGTTATTATATACACCCGACTAATTTAAGCAGGGTGCATCGGACGCTCGTGTACCCGGATCGCCACCTCCACCGCGCCGACGACGAGAATTTCTTTTTTTAAACTCTACGTCCATGATGACACGCCCGCCCGCCCGTCAGCCATATATCCCTTTACTTTCGCGGTAAACAAATCTCCTCCGCGCGAGAGTTCCCTCTCATCATCCGTTATATATATATTATAGCCGTCGCCGTTCGTGTCGATCGATCACCGCCGGACCCGAACATCAATCAACCGGCATCCCCGCGCCACTGGCCCACCCCCGCACGTATCTGTCGCATTCCTGTATATATATGCGTTTACAAACATCACTGTCTGCAGTTTACGTCGGTGACGGTAGGTACGCTGCACGACATAATATAACGACGTATATGTATATGTAGGTGGATACGCGCGTGGTCCGCCGAAGACGAAACGAGTGTCAAATTTCGTACGAGCATTTTTCACCGCGAAAAACCGTCGCCATGCAGCAATCGATTTCTGGCACAGCGTGGCGGCCGTGCAGTCATTTCTCATTACCCTGAACAATATATATATATATACCGTGCAGCGCACACAGGTGATGTGGTGTCGTAGTTATAAAATATCGGTCGCGATGTTTGCAATTTCCGATAAGTGCAACACATAATATAATAACTATACATACAACAGTATTAAATTACACGCCTTATAATAATATCACACAGAAACGATTTTTTATTTCTCAGCGACGGTAGATATATATATATATATATATATATATATAGTATGTATACCTACCACCTCATCGCGACTATAGGTTTCGGCCGAACAGATCATAAATTAAATTTCAACGGTCCGGGGCCGTGCAATTTTCTCCAAAACACGAGTTTTTTTTTATGTACACACGAGCGCGCAAGCACGCGTCAACGATATACATATTATTATTATTATTATTATTATATTTATATATTATATACACGTGTTTTATTCGAACGTAATACCATTATAATATTATTATACGTGTACGATACGACCATAAGCGCGCGCGCGTGTGTGTGCGTTTACGCGATTCGTCGTGGTCGCCGTAAAAAATTACAGCTGGAATAAATCCAAAGACATTAACGAGTTACCATAAAAGATGAGAAAAAAAAAATCATCATAAGCTTTCAACTCGTTAGTTTATATGTATTATATTATATTATATTGTATGTGTATATGTTATTCTCTCAACGTTTAACGTATAACGATCTATCACGTCTTGTTAACTTCACTCGTTAATTTAATAACGGAAAAATGCCGAGGAGTGTGGTTTTTTCTTTCCCTATAGCTTTCTATACCGTCATTACAACTGGTCGAAACGTCAAGATTTCGGCGTGCTTCACACACACACACACACACACTACACGCCTTATTGCCCCCAACCGATAATATTATATACCAAGGACGCGGACAAAGACGCCGTGGAGATGTGACGAGGGATTTAATGAAAACGCCTGAGTGAAGAACCCGACCATATTTTTAATCACTTTTTTGTCGTAACCGGCGCGCGCCGATCATTCCAGTGTTGTAACATTACATAATATTATTATTATTACGAGTGAAACGCGTTTCCGAACTGTGGAATTTCAAATCGACTAAATCATATACATATCACAGCAGTTATACTTTTATGCATATTATGTGTTTATATATAATATTGTAATAGGTACTAAAAGGGAACTTCATAAGTGTTTATTTTTTATTTTTATTTTTTTGTATTAATATTTTTAACGACCCGCCGTAATTCCATTGCTTATTATTTTCGGAATTAGCTCAACAGAAATATATATCATAAGTCATAACACACGTTCATCAACATATTAATATTATTACAAAATAAACCATACTATACGGACATACCTACGGTTCATATCGATGTGCGAAGTTTCAAAATATAATTATTATTTTATATCACATTATTATCATTATTATGCAAGAGTGTTCCGTGAATTATACGAATATTAAAACGATGTAATAATATTAATAATATACACTACAATAATAATTATTATTATTTCGTTCGTCCGGCCGGACGAAAAACGAAAACAAATACACACTCGGAAATCAAGAGTGCCGCCTATACCTAATACATGTATTTATATTAAATTTTTAATTAAAAAACTTTGTGCCGATCTCCGTATCGTTTTATACCCACTCGCGTGGTCCGCGGTTGTTTTTATTTGTTTTGGTGTATATTTTTATTTTTGCGTATCAAACGATTTCAGAAGCCCAGTGGCGGTCGCGTGCTCGATCTTTCCCTCTTCCGGCGTTGTTTGCGAAACAGAATTTTTATTGTGCACGGCTCATGGCTCCCGAAACACCAAACTTTAGATAAACCTCGATATTTGTGCGTGTGTGCGTGTGTGACGGCATTATTATTATCTTCCCCGACAAACACGTGTGTACAGACGATTTCATTTTGGAAAATAATATTATTATTTTCTTTTTACAATCACCAATATTCTATTTGTAATATTCTGTCCACCGTAAACCTATATAGACACGTCACACCGTTTGAATGACAAGACGACGTGAAACACACCTCCGTTTCGGAATAAAAATGACAGTTTAATTATATACGTGCCGGCATAGAAAGCGGTGGCGGCGGCGGGAAACGGGAGGACAGAAAACCATAAAAAAAATATATAAAAAAAAAAATTGAAAGAAAAACCGAACGACACGACGACCGCGTGTGGCAAGTACCTACATAATGTACATATTATTATTATTATTTTTATTATTGTACACGTATGCTGAGCGTCTTGTCGTAGCTCCCCCGAGAAAACTCCGTTGAGAATCGTGCAGAGCCACGGTGACATCCGAAAAAAAAACCGACCATTGTGTGATGAGAATTCGATCCACTGACTCGTCTAAACGCATTACGTACAGCAATTATTGCGCAATACTTCCGTTTTAAAGGCCCGTTTATAAATGGTCGACATATCCGTTCGAATACAATGTTGTTTTTATGGCGCGCGATAATGGGATAAAACTCTGCAGTGCGACTTGTAGAAATCGAAAGTGGAGTTAAAAAAACAACCTCCAAATGCGGTGGTGAATTCGAGAATTACGAATTTTTATAGTTTAAAATTATTATAGTGTTATTAATGGAACACACGCAAATTTGGACGGCCGCCGCATTCGAACTGTAAGGTAGAAAAATCGTTTATATGTACTGTTGATACTATAATATAATGATCATCGGCACACGCAGTCTTTTTCATTTGATTTTTTGCAATTAAATCGCTAAAGTAATGATTAACTGTCCGACCAGCGTTGTCTCTATTTTTCATGAAAAACGACCCTTTTTTTTAACCAATGTGATTGATTGATGGCTCGCACAGTTTTTTTTTTCGATTGTCCTCTGTATTATATAGGTGAGGCGAAACATGGTGATAACACCAACGTATATTGATCGCGCCACTGCAGCAACATTGTCACCCATCTTCTTCTTTGTATTCTCTGACTCTAAGTCCGTACCACCATCACTCTTACAATACCTACCTACCACAAAGCCTTCACCCCTTTCATAACACACACACGCAATGTTTATAGTTTATAATAATCGGGTCTTGACGCCCATATTAATACAATACAATATGTACATTATACAGGTATCTGGTATACTGGTACCTATATATATATACATACCATACCGTGGTACCCACGCTCACCGAAGCAGCGGGTACGCACATTTTCAATTAAATTGCCGAGGCGGACTTTTCACCGGCGTAACCATTTTATGGTATTATTAAAGTTTTTCTCGACGGGGCTGCGCCGTCGTTATACGCTACATGTATATAATTATTATAGTAACACAAACGTTGACGCGAAAAATCAAAATTCGCCAGACGCGATCTTTATTACGCCACCGCAGTATATTAGTCGCCTGCCCAGACAATATTATGTATATTATATAAATAAGTCATCGTACATGATGCGCCTACGTAACTTCACGAATAGTCGCCTGAAGCACTTCCTTCACAATAGGACTTAACCGGTCGGCTACCGCGGGGTCAATGCAACTCTGCAGGGGACGTCATATAAGAGCGTCTTCAATGACTCAGCTCAACGGACGACCCATTGGACTTTTACACTTTAGGAATGTTGTGGTAAAGGATAAAGACAGGGATGGACCTGGGGAATGACACCATGGTTCACTGCAGTGAATTGTTTTTCGAACTATTTCGTGATAAATATATATATATATATATATATATATATAATGCGATGTATTGTGATCGTATATATTGTATAAAACAAAGTTCAAATTTTGAGAACGGACGAGCACGCGTATACCACACTGCAGATATATATATATATTATTATTATTATATGTATGCAATCAAATTCACTATTTTTATTACTTTTTCGGGAAGCCAAGGGCATAACCTGCCACCGTTGTATATATATAGTAGTCTTCAAACTGCACTCTCTCTTCTACCCTCACTGAAAGTGTATACACAATAAACACACACACCAATGTAAAAGCTATACATATACGTGTGCGTGGTGGCAAACTCTCCCTCTAGCGACTCCGTTCGATGGTAAAAGTAATAATGGTAAAAAATCAAAAAAATCTAATCTAGTCTGAAATTGATTTTTCTCCGCATAAGATGCACGTATAAGTATATATATATGTATATACATTATTATATTGTATATACAGTATACACGCTATAGGGGACAACCGCGAATTATCGAACGGACATCACACGCAGCGGCGGCGGCCTACTCGTTCGTTTTTAACGATTAGATGTTATCAGTATATAATATTATAATATTGCGCGAGACAAATGGCAACGGTCGAGCACAGGTCTTCGGTGAACGAAAAAATACGGCTCGCAGTATAATATCAATATACAGAAATATACGAAGGCTCTTATAGGAGTTCGTGATTGCGCAAATATATATATATACACATAGGTGTACCTACACAATAAATTGTACACTGAAAGGAGTGGTGTACCTATATATAATATATAATAATTTATAAATGCGTATCGGCGGAGATAATATATCGATTGCGTACCTGAAATATTGCAAGTATAGGTAAAGCTACGCGCAGCCACACATATAATATCGCGTTAAGTTGTATTATTGTTGCATGGCCGGTGAGTGCGACGTGGACGACGACGTTTTAATTGCACGCCCACGCATATAAGCGTGCACCTCTATATTTTAATACGATACGCATTATGCATAATAATTGTGTCTCGCGAAAGCGACGACAATATGACGAAAACGGATGTCGAACGACGCGCAGCGGCCACGAATAAGTGCCAGGGTACTTAATTTATAATCATATGCATAATATAATAATAATAATAATAATAATAATAGAGGTATGCGCGTATTATATGATAAGCGTATATATTTTGTGTTGGCGGCAATAATACCATTTGAACATTTTATGTTACGCGTTTTATTGACGTGCCCTATGCGTTGCGGGCAGGATACGCGAGGATGACGACGGAGAATCGCCGGATTAACCCAAATCCCATGTCTCCTGGTTCGAAAATAAAAAAAACATAATAATAATAGTATTATATTATACCCTCTGCGAATATAATTTAATGTCATTTTGTTATAAGTAAATGTTTGGAATCGCGTCGACGTTCGCTCGACAGGATGACACCGAGTTCCTACTATGACTGTACCGGTGACGGACGGACGATTCGACGCGGTCTCGTTAAAATATGTATAGAACACAAACGTCTTCGGGAGGGAACAAAAACGAGCTCGGGGGACGACAGTCGTCCCGGGTTTATTGCCATTCCGCGAATACTAATGATAATAAAATAACGACGACGACGAAGACAACTGCTGCAATGCACACGTGCGCACAATATTATACAGGATGATGCTCTTAGAGGAAAACTGTCATTTTCCTCGAAAAGTATTAACGGTCTTTGGAGATATATTTATACGTCATAGATTAGAAGGTTCTCAACAAAAAAAAAAAGTTTTTATTAGAGCTATATAATTTTCTTGTAATTTTACTTGTTTGAATGACAGCACATTTTAAATTTCAAAGCTGAATAGTTTTCTGAGAATTCCAACGAACGAGTAGTTAATTAGTAAGAATTTAAGCTACCAAGTAAAGTACAGTTTTCTCTGTAGATCTAAACTTTAAACAGGTAGGTACTATTTAATTAGCTATAAACTAGTCCGAAAATCGGTTTCTAAAAATTCAATTTCTCCGTGAAATACTCGTAGCTTTTCATTACGAGGAAATAAAAAATGTACACGGGTAATTAATTTGAAAACAAATACACATATACGATGAACAATAAAACCATGAAAAACAAATATATCTGGAAAAACGTCAACACTTTACCATCAGACACGAGCTGCAGTGTTTACTAATCAAAAATCGTAATGCAAAACAAACACAATCGTAGGCAAAGGGTACATTTTACACACGAAACGCGACGTAACCGGCGACAGTATTATGGGTTCCCGAGCGTATTTTTTCTCCGACGAGATTATCGTCGAAAGTCACGCACAATTTTGTTATGTTCACTCCCCGCCCGCCCGCGAAATCACACGTAGGCGTATTGCTCAATAAACACAATATTATAATAATGTGTTATATCACGTCTAAACACATACACACACACACATACACACACACACACATACGTACGAAGCAATGTGTTATTATTATTATTCGATGCCGTCGTCGTGCACGCAGCACTCTCAATACATATAACACTAATGGCTTAGGTTAGGTTAGCGGGAGTGGTGTCTGCTGCAACGGTGTCGCGGCACCCCGTTCGCTTTTTATTTTTATATCATTTTATTATTTTTATTTTTCCGCTATCGTTACAAGACGGATTGCAGCGCAAATCTCTACTTACGCTCATAATATATCTTCTCTGTGCGCCGTTTCGCCGCCCACCCATACAATATATAGCACGCGTGTTGTACGCCACAAAATATAATATACTATCCATATGTCGACGCCGACTGAAGCCAAATCGGATCTCGTGCACCGCTCATAATATTACTATCATCATATATCGACTAATTTATTTGTCTCCTTTGCGAAATCCTCTGGAGGCAAACGGACCCCCCCCCCCCCCCCACACGCACACACACACATAGCGCACTATCCCCTCCACCCTACGACCATTCGGCAGAGAGTTTAGCGTACTACGCACGACTAGAGAGACACTATTATAACAGATTGCAGTAAACATAATATTTTATGGATATACCTTCGGCCTATTGCATGATGCCTACTTAAAGGTATAGGTACACACATTTTTCTATATGTTATCAACACGTAACAGACCGAACGCGATAGATTATTGTAGCTGATTTCGTTCTCCTGCAGTGGCGACGATTTTGGGAAGAAGTGGAAAGAGAGAGAATTCACCGCAATAAGAAATTTATGAAGTCGGCAATATTCAGTAATGATTGCCTATATTATATGATAAAAATAAACAGTATCTTAGAGTTGTTAAATAACATAATTTATTGCCCATCTATTTACAGGTATTTTTGGATATTTGTTAACTCTTAAACTGTCTTTGTGGAAAATATATAGGTTTACAAGTGATGGTGAATTCAGATTTCAGAGTTTTCCATCACTTGGTGTCGTCGTATAGACTAGGTCATTCGGAAATCTAATAGTGTCGTATCTATCAATAATTGTTTTGGTCGCTGACGGATGAAAATGAGTGAACATTATAATATATAAGTCGTCAAAAAATAAAGCGTGCAGCGAACAGCTAGAATGTTTGACCTGAAGTATACTGCAGACTGCAATTATATCTTATAAACTACTATGTCGTATAATCTTGGTTTTTTTCAACTCAGCAAATTTAATGCTTTCCCCTCGCTACCAAAAGCTGAAATGACGCTCTTACTGTTTTTCGTTATCGTTATCATCGTTACGCGTATTATGAGCTCCTATTGATACACAGCCACTCAGGGTAATACTTCAACAGAGGTGCTTTTATTACGCGTTGCTTTATTTGCACTACAAGCACCACACAGTCGTCAGCGAATTTGAAACTTTAAGGAAACCTATACAATATATCGATACCATAGGCATAAGTTTCCAAACTTGGGACATTAACCCCCCCCCCCACCGAAAAAATCGATATCGAAAATTTCCTATCATCATACTAACCCTCCCCCAGATTTTTAATCACATTTACGTCAATATGAATCGGACACAAATCAATCGTACTTTTGAACTAATAATAATACATTATACAATATATATATATACCGTGTGTTCAATTTTAAAGGTAACAGGAAATATTTCGATCGTGTGACCTTGAATTTGATTCGGGGTTTTTATACTGCATATAGGACTTATAAATACATATTTTTTTAATAAATTCAAATTTTTAATTTTTTTTTATCAGCGCATGCGCAGTAAAATAAAAATTTCTTAAATAGCAACCACTACTTTGGAGACCGGATTTCGATTTCTTTATTTTTTCTGAACAACTTTGATCTTTACAGTTTGTTGATATCTTCAAAATTGCCATTTTTATGACGGTCGGAAGTTTTAAAATAGTTAATTCGTAAATATCGCATTTTTCAACGGTCTATCTTAATTTATAGGTATTTATAGGTATTATTATAACAGTTTATTTTTATTAAAACTACTAAATGATCTACTACTATTATCTTAATTTGTTTTTAATAGTATTAAGATAGACCGTTGAAAAATGCGATATTTACGAATTACTATTTTAAAACTTCCGACCGTCATAAAAATGGCAATTTTGAAGATATCAACAAACTGTAAAGATCAAAGTTGTTCAGAAAAAATAAAGAAATCGAAATCCGGTCTCCAAAGTAGTGGTTGCTATTTAAGAAATTTTTATTTTACTGCGCATGCGCTGATAAAAAAAAATTAAAAATTTGAATTTATTAAAAAAATATGTATTTATAAGTCCTATATGCAGTATAAAAACCCCGAATCAAATTCAAGGTCACACGATCGAAATATTTCCTGTTACCTTTAAAATTGAACACACGGTATATATATATCAATATGATCAAAATGGTCTTGCGTGTGCGGGCGGGCGAGAAAGTCGGTAAGTAGTTGTTTATGCGTGCGCGACGGTCGCGATGAGAAAGGTTTTTCGCTTCCACTCGCACGCACAAAATGTGTACGTTTACATTTTATGCATGCGCACCACGCACCACCCAGGCTATTCACCGTCTATTTTCGAGTCATTATGTTTGCTCGATTTTAGAACGTATCATAATATAATATAATATTGGACAGGTTCACTTAAAGGGCGCGGAACGACCCGTTTTTGTTTATCTTTTCGGTCTCTGCAGGTAGTGGATGGTATAATGTAATTATCATGATATTATATAGGTACGCCCTTAAAAGTATATATTAGCCTAGTGTATGGATGGTTAATCGTCCGTCATCCGCGCCGCGACATTCTAATTCGCAGCACGATCGAACCCCTTGCCGAAACTTGCCGACCTGCTGCACGTGGATGATGTCCGGGTGTGCGGAAGGTCTCGATCTTAAGCTGGCATAATTGACGTTATTTACGTCAAATACGTTAAATACGTTTGCGCGGCTAGTATAGCGCTATACCGCAGCTCCTACCCTGCCGTATTATATAATATAATAGTAGGCCCGTACAACCGTTTTCGAAATAACCGTCTAAAATGTAAACGTCCTGTTGAGGAATATCACGTCCCCCTATAACGCCGCCCGCCGCGCCGCCGAGTCTCGAAATAATAATTTATTCCTATTAGGCCCCGCGCGTTGAATTCGTATGCGTGGAAAAAAAGAAAAAATGTAAGTGTACCTACTACTACGCTTGTCGTACCATTAACATTTAATTAGTGACCCAACATCATAAGTTAGGTGCATGCCGTGAGAAACGTCACAAAAAGAATTTCGGTTTTTTTTTTTTTTTAATTGACCCGCGGCCGCCGGAATGCGTGCACCCCGAAAATTAAGGTTTTAACGTATATTAAATTATACATATATAGCTCTGCCACCGCGCCACTCGTCCGGCAAGGCGTGTGCTATATATTAAACATAATATTATATTATAATATACCACGGTAGTAGTTATATATGTACGCGTGTTATAATATTATTATACACGTGATATATATACGATTACCCCAAGCCCGTCTGGCCGTTTACACGTAATGAGCCTTCGGGGGCCACAGAAACGGTCATTTTCTCTCTCTCTCACACACACACACTATGTGTTAGCCTGACCCATGTGCGCGTTTGTGTGTCTGTCTCTATTTGTGCGTTATCGGTTTTCGGGATCGGTAAAAGTCGGTGGCGGCGGCGGTGGTTGCATTTCATATATATATATATATATATAATACATAAATATATGTGAATGTATTATATATAATATGTACTGCAGCACCGGACCCGGAGATAAATCGTGTACCTATATATTATATATATACCGCCGCAGCAAACATAACAACCCGTGGGATTGGACAAGCCTATATATATATACCTACCTCCGTTTAAAATATTATGGTAGGTACTTATACGTATACGTATATTGTGTGTGTGTAAAAATATCCTTTCCGTGATAATCCTGCACAGCACACCGCCGTGCAAGTACCTATACCTACAGCAGGATGATGGCTTTTCCGGAAGCGATGCGGAACAAGACGCGAGCGAATATATCGATAGAGAATGCAGACGCTGCAGCAGACGAGCGTTTGGTATTTTTTTTTCGGTCTGAGTTTCCGAGAAAAACGGCGCCGGCGGAAAGCACTTTGCGAATATTGTTTTTGCGGTCGTAATTAAATTCCACGTGACCTCGCCATCGCCATCAGAGTTTATACGGATTTTACCGGTAAACCGCTTCGATTCGATTCGATTACGCGATGGAACACTATTCGGTGCCGATACGGTTTTTATATGGTCGACGACGAGCGAGCTGTTTGTCGGACGTTAGATTATTGGCGTACACCGTTGGGACATGGTGGGTTATCGTGAGACACGAAAGTGCGTGTGTGCAGGCGGGTACGCTCTCAGCATTATAGTTATTATTTTCTTAGAACGAATCGAAACGTATCGCAATCGTTTACAATATATTGCAACGTTAGTGGATAACAATAATGATTATTGTTTTGTAAAGAATTTTGTAGACTGATTTTAGCTGTATAGGTACTAAAATAACTTATGCAATAATTATTCTGATTAAATATGAACACGTCAAATATTACCAATTGTTATACGTATAATTTAATTAATTTTTTTTATTTCTTGTTTGTAATTTTTTTTTATTAAATAGTTGGTTAAAAAATGGTTTTAACCAAAGTTTTTGGATCTGCATAAAAAAACTGAAAAAATATGGTTTAAATATTAGTCGTAATCATAAAATACGTTTCTTGTAGGTAATATTGTTTCTGACCAAAAATTCTGAACTCTACACATATTTTGGACAAACTAATAAAAAGAGATAATTAAAAAAATACTATTTCATAGAATCTTTAAGATACCTATTATTAGAGTTATATTATTATTCATTTCATTTCGATATTTCTTAAGCATAAATTAGCCACAAAAAGATTTAACTTATAATGTTTCCATATCCTATTTTTATTTTAATGCAATAATATTTACTTGTGTAATTTATTCCTGCTACCTACCTAAATGTTAAATTCATTTTAAAATTGTAACAGATACCTATTTAATCTAAATTGCGTGTGATTAAATTTAAACTTAGTTTAAACTCGGAATGAATAAAATTTAATTATTTTATGGCTTAGATTATACACCAACCACTACGTTCACCTGCGGTTACTTTATGGCAACAGTTTAAATGATTTACGCGGTTTTTAATTAATAATAAATTATTATCATGTATTCAGTGATTTTATAAAATTTGATAACGGTACAAGTCTATCAGTATATCCGTTCAAATCGTGTACACATATACTAATAGAATCTTTTATGCTCGTGATTCTGATTTAATTTATTCAGTTATCATAAATTATATTGGGAACTCACTGCCGCAAGTTCGATAATTAAATAAGTATGAATTATTATAATAATATTATTCATAATATAAAATTTGATATAATTTGATAACATTATTCCTAATTAGGGAGCCCGAGCAACGTACGCGGAGGTTATTGTTGCTACTGTATATAGTATATTATATCGCAGCAAAATAGTGCGGAGAATGCGATGAAAAAAAACCCTAATTGACGCCGCGTGTATGATGTCGTGAGTGGGCTATGTGAGACCCACACCCGCTATCTATATCATGACATCGATCCGATCGGTACAACTAAACTATTATAAAAATATACACTTTTGTGCACTTGCGTCGTACGAGCGCGCACAGCATCTTCGACAAGGAACGACTAATACCAATCGATGATATTGCAATGTAGGTAATATGCACACTTATTACATATATATATAAACCACATGCCGTCAACATAGAAACGACGGACATAGAAATTTTTATTTCTCTACTTATATATATGCGTTCGTTCATCCTTATACGCTTCGCTTGTATCGCCGAATCCCGATTGTATAAATGAACAAAACATGCGTCGTATGTATTTATTATAGTACATAATTCGAATCCGAAGACAGACGTGTGTGAAAGTCGAGATCACAATCGTTATATATATATACACTCCACTCGCGTGTGTTTGTGTGAGTTGCGCCATACCAGTGAGTGTCCTCTGGCCACGAGAAAACTTCCGGCAGTCATAAAAAAAAGGACGAAAAAAAAAAATAAAATAAACGAGGACAAAATGAAAAACTCGCCAACGATACGATGACACGTTTAACGACTCGCGCGGGACGTTCTGTTTCCAATGATAACGTCGTGTGTAATGGAAGCAATAAAAAATAAAACTTAAAACGTAATCTCGGACGCGAGATTACGGACAAAGGGTGTACGGGACGGGGTAGTAGGAAATCATTTTTATAGTTCCAGTTTTCGAATTGAAAATAAATATGCGTAAGAAAAAGACATTATATTAAATATCACACACGCACACACACGCACGCTCTAGTGCGGGGTCCGGCCATTGTTGTTAACTATATGTTTATTATTATTATATTTTATTTTTTATGTATACTCGTACGTTTTGAGTCGACAGATCTCAATAATGTGGACGCCGCCGAAGCGATGATGGTCGTAAGCGCATGGTTTTATATTGCACATAGCGAGGAGAAAAAATTACCTTTGTGTGCATGTGAAGGAATTATAACGACTACAGTTTTTGCCTTTTATTTCAAAAACACATTCACGTCAAAGTTACGATACGTAAAAGCGATTAGTTTAGCGAGAGAAATTTTATTCGAATCGCAAAAAAACGAGCATTATATTATATATTATTATTATTATTATTATTATATTAGGTACAATATAAATGGTACGTGCAAGATCCATAAAAATCCACTCGCAACAATTTCATTAATAATCGTTTTATTCCAAGATTGCACGATATCATTACTGTCTACAACTATCGATTGGCAGTTGTATTATATTATAATGTTATGCGCATTTGAATGTTGAAAATTATGCCGGACGTCTAAAAAAAAAAAAACAATAATAATAATTTTATGTCACGTCCATCGATAAGCGATAAAAGTGTATTTATATGCGTGCACTTCGAATAAAATCTTCGACCGACCAGAAGATCGTCGTGATGGTGGCCTGCAGCACATGTAAACTGCAGAGTGCAACTATTGTTTCGGTACGCGGCCTGTAAGTGTTCCGATCGAACGCGGCGCCGTACAATAAAACGTTACCGCATAGAATGTCCGGAACTAGCAGTATTTACGGTGATTTTCGCGAGCTACCGACCTGCAATACTCGTTTGTGTGGGTATATGGGTGTTGCACACACACACACACTTGAGTATACTTTAACCGTATATGTAAATCGCCATGGGAATGCGGTGCTAGAGACGGAGGTGAAACTCAACGCGGTCAAGCACGTACGACCGGCCCCGGGGTCTTTAGTTCGATGAAAACGGGAAAGCATATGCCGTCCGAATTATCGGTAAACGAACGCGAGCGAATAACAATATCGCTGAAATCACCCCCAAACGGGCGCCAACAGCCCAGGCCGTGTACTAACTTCATATGGCCTACAGGCGATCTCATCCCCTCGTCCGTATTTATGTTACGATAATATATTGCGTCCGACCTCCCCCCCTCCACCCACGCGCACAGGACGGAGTGAGGAAACTCTGAAACCACACACGGTGATAATATATATCGTAGTATTTGATATTTCTGCGTCACATTTAAAAAAGCTCGCACAATCTTTTCTCGAAAATCCTATTATACGACCGGGAGACGCCGTCGTGTTCCCGGAGGTCATTCAGTATCAGTATAATACGATATTTTTAAAACTTTGTTCTCGTAATTCGACCATCCCACGCGCATACATATGCATCAATATATTATGCATATAATGCCGCTGCTGACCGCGTTCGGAAGACGACAAAATAATAATAACACTACAGGCGCCCTTGATCGATTTAAGTGTACGTTTATTTATATATATTTGCGGGCGCCTCCTACTGCAGTCGGTCTATTTGACCGCAGGGCGAAGAGTTCACGAGAAATAATAGCTACCTGTTTATTATTAATCATTCTGTTAAATCTGAGTTATTTTATAAAATACAATGCATGATGGTTAAGTTATGAGTGAAAATCTAATTAAATGGTAATTATTTTTTAGTCGATTAAAAATGAATAAAGCAAATATTTAAAAAAATATGTGTATTTTGCGTTCGTGAGAATTTTCATTGGAATTTCATAAATATCATGATGTAGGTACAGTTATTTTATATTTATGATAAAAAAAAACTTAATTTATTAAATTATGATAAATAAACGTTGATATTATGATGGATATTATGCACAATGTACTTCCAATTCATATAATACGCACAATATATGCGAAGGTATTAAATTATGAAAAATATCTGCTTTAATTTATTATAATATAGGTAAAATACTAATAACAGCTTTAGGCTATACATTTTTAAAATAAAAATCATTGTTGGCGGTAGTTACTATATTTTACAAAAACATACTTTATTGATTAATGTTTAATAATAATGTTTGGTAATTTTTGTGGTTATTCAAGCTCGTTAACTAACACCAAAATATGCGATGATGTCATTAAGTGCCATTACATAAAATATTAAATTAAAACGTTATACGGATTCGAAATTACTTGATAAAAAATAGTAAATTTTAACACCTGCAGCACTTATATATCTCAAAAATATTTTTTTTCCGTGTTTATAAAGTACACATCGTTGTAAGATGTAATAATATATTCTATCATAAAACAAATACCTATCTATACTTTGTGTGTTTGATTTCGATAATATCCTCCAAAATATTAGAATTTTATTAGAGCGATAGACCACCACAAAAGCCAACTGCAGTCTCTCGTATTCGCATCGAACTGTTTCGAGTGATAGTTAAAAAAAAAACATTCCACCATGACGATCGTCAAACCATATAGGTATATGATACGCACAGACGGACAAGCCTAAATAGTCTTAAACACGTCCCGTCCATTACCGAACGCGATAGAACAATGATATAATATGTACATTATGTGGATTTGATGGATTCGTATAGGTACGGTCACGTTGAAACTGTTGAAAAGTATAAATCGAATAGAACGAATGACGTGCACGGCAATCATTGATTTTTGAATTTAAACGTTCGACGTTTTTTCGCATTATCAATGATTTACCAATTTTTAAGTTTTTGTTAGTTTTTTAAAATACTTTTTTTTTACAATTTTAAGTAAGATTGTTTTAATTTTTTTACGTTACCTATTTAAGGCTTCTAAAATTTTAGTTCATAACATTTAAAATAGTCGTCGTGATTTTGTTTATTAATGGTTCACTCAATTGTTTAAGTATCTCTTACGTTTTGAAAGTTTTTTTTCATGTTCATTGGTTTTTCATTAAATTTCTAAATATTTTTTAAGTTCGGTAAAAGTTTTTTGATTGTTTCAAGATTTTAAACATATTTTTTTCTATTTTTTTTTTTTAGTCAGGATTATGTGTTTGAAATAAATTGTTAGGCTTTTGATTTTCATAGATCTTAACATTTAAGTTTAAATTTTTTCTTTTTATAGTCAGGTTATGTTAAAAATCTTTTGTACATTTTTTAGGCTTGTGAGTTTTATATTTTTTTCATTTGAATTATTTACAGTGTTTCTACAATATTTTTTATGTATTTACGCTTTAAAAAACACAGGATTATGCAATTAGGAAAACAAAATTTTTCATTTTTTACAATTTCTCAAAGTCTTTGAAATGTAATATAAGTTTATATCGTCGGTTAAACTTTTATTACATAGTCGTTGAAAATAAAGTACTATAAATTGAAGATAATTTATACATGAGTATTTGATGTTTATTTACTAACAAACATCTTCGAAATTGCAAAAAAATTTATTTGTGAATTGAAGGTTCAACAAGTTTTTTATTGGACGAATTATAAAAAAATAAAGAGCGTAATTTAGAAAAACACTATATGAGCGTCAAAAGTCTGAAGTGAATATTTATAATATTATCGGGTTGCAACATTATATACCTCATGAAAAAATTAATTTGACTTTTTGTAAATCACAATTTTTATATTATTAATTAAGACTATAATTATGACAATTTTCTATTTGTGTAATTTACGTCTTTCGGAAAAAATTGATTCGAAGCAGTGTCCATAACAAGTGTATTTCATGTGATATTGTTTGTTAATTAAATTAATGTTGTTAGTATTTGACTATTTTGCAATACCATACTCTACCATATAATTGCACGAAATGTGAATAGATCCATGGTAAAAATAATTAAATAATTAACATACATAATAATATATTATACTACTAAGTTATAGTACAAAAATATTTATAGCGTTTAATGAATGGAGTTGCAAATTTCAAAAAGCGAGTTGCAAATAAGTTACAAATAATTGGCATAATATATCATATTATGTCCCCGCCACACCCAGCGATTTTAAATTTTTTTGGCGGTGTTTGAACAGGAATTCTGGGAATTGTGGTAGGAATTGAGCACTAAATATTGCAAGTGTTGGAAAAAGTCGACAAATCTAAAAAGGTGGGGGTGGGATATGTTCGTCTTTCAATGGTGACCTAGAACCGTATACTATAGCCGGATTTCTCTAGGCGGCCGCCGATAACATTCTACTGATAAAAAACAGTAACACAAGAGCATCACAAGACGTGAATTTGTTTCCTGACGATATCGATCCAACGACAGGCCACTTTTATACGCCACCGTTTGTATTTTATACTTCTCAGGTATTTTATAAAATATTATTATCATAATAACGACCGGCAACAATGATCGCCGCCGCCGCAGAGGAGGTTCAAACGTACTGCACCACATTTCCTTCTCTATACATGCATATAATGTGTGTTAAGCACGTCCTATAATGTTATAATGTTTATTCTCCACCACGCGCACATTTTTTTTTATTGTTTTTACTTCACTTGCCATCCGTTCTCGGCCGAGACCCACGCGTCTCCCCCGCAATAGCATACCATAATATACCTTAATGTGAACAAGTTCGCGTGCGTTTGCCGGCGCGCGTCACCCGTTGTAGGTGCTCATTGTTAATCGCCGGCTCGCGTATATTTCACGACACTATCGGCAATGTTAATCGCATTAAAGGGTATTCCGCCGTTTCTCGCTCGGCCCCGTTATCAGTGCCGTTAATCGATTTCACCGGATTTCGCAATCGCACCAAACAGCACCACAGCGTACCCATAATATAATAACATAATATAATATATTAATGATAAAAAACCTAACGAAATATAACCATCTGCACCGTTAGAATATTATGAACAAGAATATTTAGGCATACTGCATAATACAATACATCATTTGTATTGAAATAATATTGGCACTGTGGGTAATCGAACTATATACATCGAAACCTCCCTTAACGGACACCTCTAAATAGCGGACGTTTTTCGGGGACGGGAACATTTTCACTATTTATGTATAGGAAAACATCTAAATACAGGACACTCTAAATAACGGACACTTTTATGACGTTGATATTGGTTATTTTTATCTTAAATTAAGAATTATTTTGGAATACCTGAATCGTAAAGTTCACGAATGTGCTATTGTATAATATGCATTCACCACGAGCCAAGTAGTTTGTATAATATTATTACGAACAGATCGAGCGTGCCTGCCGGGACATATACCCATATACTTTATTATATACTTATCGAATACGTATATCTAAGAATAATATACAAACTATATATATACCTATCTAATATAATAAAACATACACACAGTACAGTTATACATGTTTTATTTGCATATTATCTGAAATGTTGCGGATCGCAATGAATCGATTTTCTCGGGACACGTAATATACATACTTTTTTTCTGAAATTTAATATATAATATTATGTATAATATACAGTATACACAGTATATGCACAATGTATGACACATACGACGAGTCGGATTTCTCGACGCGTTCGCACGATTCCTTAGGAAAAGCAAAAAGAGGAAAAAAATACAAAGCCTCGACACGCTAGCGTTTGTGAAACGCGTTTTTTTCATATTATATAGTAACGTCCCCCTTTCGGAATTATTACATCATTCGAATTACTCTGTTTTTTCGCTTCGAGTAGAAAAGTTCAAAGACTTTTGATAAGACTTTAGTATACACAAAAGATAAAAAAAAAAATGAAATTTTTAGTCGAAGGTTTTACCATTAGGTATAAAATTTACTTTGTGGCGATGACGCACAAAAAAAGAAATCTTATTATACGTATGACGATTTGAAATATAATACTTTTATACAATACTACAATGTATACAACATTATATATATTTTACAAAATATTATTTCATAATTTGTATAATGTAGACAAATAATAACTCGAAATTCCAGAATTGATGATAATATTATAATAATAGGTATATGTAAAGAATTTGGAATGGGGCGAGATGAAATAAAGGCACTTATGATCATTCTTTTGAAACGTTCCGTTCCCTTGTCATAACGGAAATGATTGGTATGGCTCTAATTATTAGAGGATCAGTGCGTGCGACTCTCTGCAAACCGAATCTCTCCACAATATTCAAACACTGTTTACCTTTAATAACCCTGCACTGACAAATATGCGTTTACTATTTACTAATAATAGAATATCGTTTATAAGAAACAGCTAGACGTCCGTCGCCACAATCGCTGTGGAGACGTGCAAAAAACTATTCATTATTCATTCATGCCGCACATATTTACCTACCGATGTCCCATATATTGTATTATATTATATATATATATGTATATTGCCTGGGCTGCGGGTATATAGTGCGCGGGACAGACTCTTCATCCGAGAAGAAGGCACGCAAAAAAGAAAAAAATCAGTTACCCACGCCGGTGACCAGAAACATGTTCACCGGAGGGGCTTCATACACCTATGTGTGTGTGTGTGTGTGTGTGTGTGTGTGTGTGTGTGTGTGAGAATTTACAGCCACGATGCGTGGTGGATAAGAATTTTTTAAAAATTTTCTATACTCCACCCTCCGCCCTACTATCAACAATCTTTATCGCAGACCCAAAGCTTAGTCCAGCTAAGTCCAGCGGTTCTATTCATGTAATAAGAAACGTAGAATATATCTACTGGAGCCATATATATCATCTCGACCGCAAATGGGTCAGTGGCAAATAGTCGCCGACCGAAAGGTGACGCGCGTCCAAAGCGTCATCGCGGCCGTCGATGACGACGTAGATTGCATGCGAATAATATACAGTGAAATTTACGTCACACCCACTTTAAGATGATATATATATATACGAATATATGTATCGCGGTTGGGTCATTCGATAAACAAACATTTCACTCGAGACTCGTTCGCTATTGCCGCCGCCACGCAAAACTCATATTATACTATAGCGCGAACGGCATCATAGACGACATTTCGAAAACACGTTGTTCTTCGGCTGCAGTGTCTCATCGTGTTTTTATTTTACAAAATTCGCACAGCGTTCGATCACGCCTGTATTGGATTCACACACGCCTAAACCGCCACCGCTGTGTGCCGTCGGATTGGATCGCGGCCAAATCCTGCAATGGGGAGATCTCGCAGCAGATAATATTACGTCTTCTATCCGCTACGTGGGCGTACTATATTATACTACTGCTGCTCCTGCTATACAACTACTATACTTCCGTCTAATGTTTCTATATTATTATACTCGCAGAGTATTCCTGCAGAGAAGAGAATCGCCAACGGAGAGGAAACGATAGGCAACTCTTCGGATACCTATACTATAATATTATGTTATCGGCGGGAAAACTGAGTATGCGCATAATATATATACATATATAGCACGGGATGTCGGGAGGACTGTATAATATATAGGTACCCTCTTATCGCGAACACGTCCGGCCGGGCCAGGTAAACACTCGCGGAGACCCGTCCGCCATCACCACCACGGCGCTACTTTTTTTCCGGTTTACCGCACTCCGACACCGGCACGGTATCATAATAATATCTGCAGCTGTGGTGGCCGTCCGCCGGACGTAGCAAGAGTGCGCCGACTGTATGCGAAGTTCTTGTTTGCGATTATAATATATACGTATATAGGTATGCCTCGCACAAATAATATAAAAATAGCGATGGAAATTGTTTCCATAACACAACCACAATATGTTTATTTCGGTGGTTTCGATATCAGTGGATTTTATGTAATATGTTATTACTATTTGATTACACGTAGGAGTGAT